>NC_056741.1:943698935-943783935 GCF_019279795.1 Protopterus annectens
CTTTAGACTCTAACCAATGTGTTACACACTAACACGGCTAAAGGAAATGTAACTGGAGACATTTGCATTGATCTAACCAGAGCATTTGGCAATTGCACGTTGGACTACTCAGTTTTGCTAACCCACATTTTAGAAATTGGTGTCAGGCTAAAAAACGCTTAATTGTTCAAAGAATTTCTTTCTACCAGAACTTTCCCTGTGAAGATCAGCTCCTCTCTATCAGATAATGCTCACAATAATTCAGGTATCCAATAAACATCAATATTTGCCCCTTTACTATTCTCCATTTTTATAAATAAATTATACCTTGACCTACCCCAACTATAACTCATCTACTCTTACATGCTTATGACATGGTTATTTATAAATCTAGCCCTTCACATCATGTCACCCAAAGACAACTTCAAGCAAACATTCTAGAACTAAACCACTTGCTCAGCTCCAAAAAGTGAATTTTCAACACTAAAAAAAAAAAGTCTCTGCTCTTTCGCACTAAGCAAAGACTTGCAAAAGTTGATACCCTTTTCAGTATCTTCGATCAAAACAACATCATACTTGAAATAGCCACCAAATTTACATACCTTGGCATCTGACCAGTTAATCAATTTTCAACAACAAATTAAAAAACCTAGGTCCAAAATCACCAACCCAGTATTCTGGACCACAAAATATCACAGTTCCTACTGCCAGAGTATCTACTGGTGGTGTCTTGCATGCACTTCTGGAGTATGGGTTACATTTGGTCACCTCCATCTCCAACAAAAGTACAACTTTGCAGACCTTATCAAATAAAAGATGGCATTTCATTTCCAATTCTCCTTGACATGAACATCACCACATCACACTGTGTAAGGCAAACTGGCTACCTTGTCAGATATCCAGATTCAAGCAATACTATAAGGATATCAAAACAGAAAGCAAATTAAGAATAGACAGAAGAATATTTTATGTTACATGGGTTGATTGGAATGAAATACTTAATGAAATTATGTTTAATGGGTAATGTTTTTTTCCAGCAATTATAAAAATACTAAACTGGCTGTTGTGGAAGAAGGAGTGGGGGTCCAGTAAAGAAAATATTGTTGGTGCTTCTCCATTGTGAATGTTGGTGATGAACATATGTAAATATGTAAATATATAATGGTGTATATAAGTTGTAAACAGAATACAAATAGAGGACCCCTACTGTTTTTAATAATGCTGTGAGATCTTGTGCATAAACTTGAGCTACCACCAACTCAAACAGATGGGACCTCAGTTTAATGCTTTACACTTAGAAGTGCAACACCCTCTTTATATTGCACTGCAATGTCAGTAATCCATCTACATGGTGTGGGAGTAGAGCCTACAACCATCTGCACCAAAGGTGAGTATGCTACCTGTTGGTCACTAACACTGCTTTCAAATGTTATAACACAGACATTGCTGGTGATTTGCTAAACAAAGCAAAACAGTTACACATTGAAAACAGACTTAGCATGAACAACAGTAAATGCCTCTTCCCTAAATGCACTGAAGCACATTCACTGAAAATGCATTGAAGCTCACATTCACTGAAAGTCCATTCAAATTCACATTAATTGACAATGCATCTGGCCAGTGGTGGACTAAGTATGCCTTGGTCCCTGGGATGTTTTCAAACCATAAGCTTCCCTACATACATTTGAAAGCCATGCATAAATGCTCATGTTCTTTGATTCATCTTCCTAATTTAATGTATTTATTGTTAAATACAGCAACATTTGTTAGAGTGCATTTAAAATTTGTGGTTTTGAGCATTTTATCCATCAAACAGTGAAACAAAATGAACCAATAAATGACAAAATTCATCAGAACAATTCAACAATCTCTATTCACAAAAGTACCCATTTCAGAACTGTTAGAAAAATATGTACTTAAACATATATAAACTGTTAGAAAAATATGTACTTAAACATATATGTAGTGCAAGTTTAGAAACAGTATAATATGTAATGCATTTGATTCTATTTAACAATATGGCAGTAGAAATGATCTTGCACGTAATTGCTTGAAACTTAGCTGCAGTGTGGTTAACCTCTGACCCTGGCAGTAGCCAGCTCAGCAGGCTTATGTCTTTCAGCAATTATTATCTGCTGGGTTAGAGAGAAATAAATATGTATGCATGTATATCTTTCTTCCTTCCACCGAGAAGGATGGCCTTGTGAACATTATCAAAGACAGAGTGCAGCTGCTTACCAGAGAGACAAAGGAACGTATTAAGAGATGAACTGACTATTGTATTTGAACTAATCTAAAACCTTGGAAGAAGCAGCATTTACAGGAAGACATTGTAATTGACCAGGTGCCTTGCAAGGCTGTGTTATTCTCATGGGAAAGTTTTTAAAAAGCATTACCTCAGCATCTTCTTATAAATGAAATATTGTGGACTATAGTGATGTAAATGCCCTGTGACTGACCACGTCAGTAAGGTGGGCAAAAGCTGATTGTAAATGGTATATAATTGAAGGTATTTCCTGTATAGAGCCAGTCAAAACTCTATACTTGTTTTGTATAGTTTTTTGCCTCCTAATGTACATTAGTAAAGAAACGTTATTAGAACCTGAGCATCCTGTGTTATTGACTGTCATTTTGAAAAGCCTAATGATTTTTACAGTCTGATTTTAACAATTTATTTGACAAGAACATTTCGTCCAACTCTAATGATTGACTGTAATCCACAGTGATTTACAATTTCTTGTGTTTTGTGTGTGTGTGTGTGTGTGTGTGTGTGTGTGTGTGTGTGTGTGTGTGTGTGTGTGTGTGTGTGTGTGTGTGTGCGTGTATGTGTGTGTGTGTGTGTGTGTGTGTGTGTGTGTGTGTGTGTGTGTGTGTGTGTGTGTGTGTGTGTGTGTGTTTGTGTGCCAAAATTCAAATCTCGCTCATTGTTCTGCATGTGTTTCGCACTGGTTGGAAATTATTAAAGCAACAGGACATTCATTCCTTTGCATGCATTTCTCATTGTCTGGAAATTGTTAAAGAATAGGACTACCAGGAGAATTTAGGCAGCAGTGCTTTTTTTTTTTTAATTAATGCTATAGTTAATCTCCCAGCCAATATAGGGCCCTAAGCAGCTGCCTAGGTTGCCTAGTGTTGAATCTGACCCTGCTTCCGACATTTGTAGTAAGCAGTTGATGCACTTTATGCCACATATGGAGAGCTAAAATGCTGTGGTTATATATTTGAAAAAATCTTGTTTAATTTTAAACTCTTAACAGCAAGCAAATGCTACAGTTGTTTTTATGTCACACAGAGATTGCTAAATGGTTTACATCTGGCTGTAAATGTAATATTAGCATCTGCACATGATCATCATCTACCAATCATACCCCCTAACACTTACTTCAGAGGCAGGTGTTCCCTTTGTCCCACTCTAGTTACACCTCTAGATAGATGCCTTCAAGAAGTAAAGGTCTGTCCGCCATAAGAATAATGCTAAATTTGTAAATAAGCCTATAGTCAAACTTCCATATTAACAAGCTTCACAACAACAAAAAAATAAGTTATACGTAATAGATCCCATCTTCCCAGTATAAAAGAGATGTGAAACTAATAAATATAACCTTCAAGCACTTCATCAAGAGCAGCAAGGTGAAGTATGAACTCATGTTCACTGACTCACTGCCATCTGTAAAAATAACCACAATGTCTTCTTCAGTTATATTTGAAAATTAGAAATTATGCATATTACTGTAGCAGACATATTTGCAATTGAGTCTCCCCCTTTAATCCTGAAGTTATTCCTAATATCATCACAGACAAATTCAGTATTAATTGTATGCCTCCTCTTTCAGTGTTAATTTTATGTACTCCTTAATCCAGCCTGCACTACCAACCATTTCTTTCCTGTTCAGACTGCTTCTGACCATGCTATAATTGTGCTACCCAAAGCCAAAAATATTATCTCCATCTGACCCTATAAGTCCCTGTCTGTCTGCTTATAAGTATGAAACATCAATTAGTCAAACCCCTTTTAAATGTCTTCTGTGAAATACTCTGCATGGGTTGCATTTCTGAAGGATGGAGAATGGTCATGATGCTACCATTACACAAATGTGACTTCATGACTATCCCCAAAAACAATATACCTGTAATTTTAAAAAGTAGCATCCATAAAGACAAGTAGCATAGAAGCATCAAGATGTTTGAAAATAACATGGGTCTCTGACAGTGTCAAGACCCAGTCCAATTTGGATTTGACAAGGGAGGTCATACCTTCTAAATCTAGTCAATTACTTTGAAAAATACAAGGAAACTCAGGTTGAGGACGTTTTGGTTTATAGTGCTTACTTTGACATCACCAAGGATGTTAACACCATCCTACATGTTTGCATCATAGATAAACGCTTCTAACTTCACATACACCAATACATAGTCTGCTGTACAGACAATTGGTTCCATAACAGAGCTTACGTTGGTAAGTTAAAGGGTTCCTAATTTAGCCAGAGGATTGTCTGTGGTGGGTTTCCATTTGATTGTGTCCTGGACCTCCTGCTGTTTAGCATCCACTTCTTAGAAGTCAAAGCAGATGTCGATAGACTGTAGCTAACTAAGAATTGTTGCTGACTAAAAGCTGGGTTACTCTGTCAAATGCCTCTTAGCACTCAGATATGCCAGTAGTGCCTGGAATAGATCAATACCTGCTGTGTCAACAATGGGCTTACCTTAAATGCCAAAATACAAGTACTGAGACAATGAGACAGTACACCCTTCCCTGAAAAAAATATAAAATTGTTTTGAAGCTGACTGTTTTTGAAAGCAGATGCAATTATCTGGGAGCTGCATGCCTATGTTGATAACAGCCTTTTTTTTTATAATCAGGTCTCGGTTGTGTTTCAGAAACCCTTCTACCTGTCCAGCTCATATGTTGCAGTATCCTCTCTAAATCCAATGCATTCTTGGTCCCATAATAGTCGTCTCTTATAAGACATATCCTTGAATACATTCCACATTGACCAACTTGAAAGCCCCCAAAGTTTTTTTTTTATTTATTCATGGTTGACAAAGTTAGTCCCACTAGGTTTGTGGTCTCTTTTCAGTGGAGACCCAAGGTGAGATTTTTACTTCAAGGCGAAATTTGACAAGGGCATCAGAGGACATCCTGTAATCTTTTTGATAGGTACCATGGAATCTTTTACATACTCCTGAGTTACGAGCAACTTAAGCAGATGAGGCCTTGCTTTAACATCTTATCTGAAGGACAACACACTCAAGAGAACAGCACCCTCTTATTCTGCACTTCAGTATCAGCTATCTATCTACCTGGTGTAGGAATAGAACTCAGTGCCTTCTGCATCAACGATGAGTGTGCTACCTGTTGTGCCACTGACAAGCTTTCTGAAGCAGAAATATTTGGGCTACACAATCTGTGCTGTGCCCAAAGATTAGAAGCCCCATCACTCTACTTTTTCTTGCATTGACTCTTGAGGAATGGGCTTAATATAGCTTTTTCTCAACTTCAAGTTCCTTCTCTTTTTAACCTCCTCCAACTTTACAGAACCAAGGGTTTGTCTAGCATTCATACTAAAGCCCACAACCCTCACCACAAAATTAACAGCTGCTATTATGAATGAAATGCAACCTAGTGCCTTCCCTGTCGTTAGAATAAACTCTCTCTGTATGTCAAGTCTCTTTTTTAAACTTAAAAGGCTTCAGATTAATTTGCTCTGATTTCATGACCTAAATCATCATTTAAAGCAGTAAATGTGCTGGTACCTTTATCATGCCTTGTTTTGGTCCTCTGTTCAGATGGCCTCATGCTGTTTAAAGATCATGTACAACTATTTTTTTGTACTTGCTTGCAGTCTTTCTTTTTCATCTGGGATAACAAAATGTCTTCCCACTCTGCAAATCCAATTTACTGGATGTTCTGTTGTTTCATTTTATTGTTATTTCCTGACCGTAAACTTTGGCTCTCCACATACTTATCAGGGCAATACTTTCTGTTTTAATATCATTGCCATTGTTACTTTGATTATGCAATGTCTGAACTTCCGTGTACATCTTACACTAGTAGGAAGGGTCTCTTTCCCCTATTTTTTGTAAATAAGTAAATTTCATGTTAATGCTGCACATGGGCTGAGTGCAGCATGTCTGTTTATTAAAGGAACAGGTTTTGCATCAGCAAAAATTAACTATAAACTATGAAACTCTAGTATCTAGCATTAGAATTGAACTGTAATGGCCAATGATTACTAGAAAATTGAAAGTTTTATGAGGGATGAACATGGTAAAAATATTAGGAAAAATTACGGGCATTCTGTAAAAATCCAGAGCATATGAAATGTAACATATAGGGACATGAAGCGAAATCAGAGACAATTAAAAGTTATAGACTTTGTACTGCACTTGATTTGCTTATGTGACAGGGAAAAAGAAGAATCCATCATATTTGTTTCCACATATAAGGAATGCAAAATGCATAGGGGTTTGAAGACCAGATTAACTAACAACTTGTAACTAACCTTAAAAAATTAGACAAAAAAATAAATATATATATATACATACACACACACACACATATATATATATATATATATATATATATATATATATATATATATGGTTCTAGGTTATAACATCGACAGCTACTTTCACCGACAACAGAAACATCGACACCACATAATCGACAAACCATAACCACGACACCTCACATGCCCGACAAACAAGTAACCGACGGTCCACAAACACGAAACCCCATACACTGCACACATCACAATAACAACAATCAACTAACAAAACACATCCCCTATCCAAAAACCACACACAGAACACAAGCACACCAAAATCCTCACAAACCCACACTAAACCTCACACACACAACTATGTACAACCCTAACCCAAACCCTTACCCTAAGATCCGTCACTATCGCACACTCAGCTAACCCACGCCCTAACCCTAACTCACTTAACCGGCCCCTAACCCAAAAATACTACTACCGACACTTACCTAACCCGCCTAACCCTAACTCACTTAACCCGCCCTAACCCAAACAATACCACTACCGACACTTACCTAACCCGCCTAACCCTAACTCACTTAACCCACCCCTAACTCAAAAATACCAGTACCGACACTTACCTAACCAGCTTCTAACCCTAACTCACTTAACCCACCCCTATCCCCACAGACTGTCACTATCCACACTTACCTTACTCGCACCCTAACGTCCGTCACCACCGCATACTCACACAGCCTTCTTTCCAAGTCACTATCCCTGGCATCGGCGTTTTCATCCGTAGCGTCGGTCTTCCAAATGTCTATCATCTGGCGCCCGCTAATCCGTTGTCGGTGATGTCGGCTGTCGATCTTCTAACCTAGACCCATATATATATATATATAGGTCTAATTCATTTCATTGAAAACTCATTTCACTGAAACTCATTTCACTGAAAGCTCATTTCACTGAAACTCATTTCACTGAAAGCTCATTTCACTGAAACTCAGCTGCCTGAGCACAATTCACTGAAAGCTCATTTCACTGAAAACTCATTTGACTGAAACTCATTTAGTTGAAAGGCATATGCCCTGTTCCCCACTGTACTGAGATCCTGGAGTTAGTATATATAGTAAGGGTGTGTGTGTGTGTGGGGGGCACAGTCCCGCACATTGCAGGGTGTAGGGGGAATAGCACCCCACATAGTTTGGGTATATATTGTCTTCTGGAAAGAGTTATTCATTCAGCTTGTAAGTATCCATGTCTATGGTTTACAACATTTAAAAGAGGTGAGAGGGCTATGCCCCCACAACTCCCATGAGTAACTCCAGGATCGCACTATAGTGGGAAACAGGGATATACCTTTCTACAAAATGACTTTCAGTCAAATGAGTTTTCAGTGGTCAGCTTTCGGGGAATTGTGCTCAGGTAAATGAATTTCAGTGAAATGAGCTTTCAACTAAATGAGTTTTCAATGAAATGAAGTATATCCATATATATATATATATATATATATATATATATATATATATATCTAGGTCTACTTTGTTTCATTGAATCTCATTTAACTGAATTTCATTTCACCCTGACCACATCGCTGAAAACACAAATTACTGAAAACACATTTCAATGAATCTCATTTCACTGAACTGCAGTTAGTATATATGGCACTGTGTAGAGTACTGTAAGGCCAGTAAAAGGTATATGCCCTTTCCCCTTGCAGTGCAATCCTGGTGTTAGTATATATAGTTGGAGGTTGGGGGAACAGCCCCCACATTGGGGGATGTGGGTGGCATAGCCCCCCATCTTGTTTGTTTTATATTGTATTTTATCAAAAACTTCAAAACAATACATTTTAAACAATAGACATGCATAGTTGCAACACCAGTGACTAACTCTCTCCAGAAGACAATATGTATTCAAACTAAGTGAGGGGCTATGCCCCCCCCATACACCCCAGTGTGAGGGGCTGTGCCCCCCCACACCCTCCCTAACTATATATACTAACTTGAGGATTACACTACAGTGGGGAAAGGGGCATATACCTTTTACTTGCCTTACAGTAGTCTACACAGTGCCACATATACTAACTGCAGTTCAGTAAAATGAAATTCAGTGAAATGAGTGTTCAATAATTTGAGTTTTCAGCGAAGTGGTCAGGATGAAATGAAATTCAGTGAAATGAGATTCAATGAAATAAAGCAGACCCATATATAAATATATATATGTATTTTTGTGTGTGTGTGTGTGTGTGTGTGTGTGTGTGTGTGTGTGTGTGTGTGTGTGTGTGTGTGTGTGTGTGTGTGTGTGTGTGTGTGTGTGTGTGTGTGTGTGTGTGTGTGTGTGTGTGTGTTTATATATATATATATATATATATATATATATATATATATATATATATATATATATATATATATAAGTTAAACTGCCCCAGTCAGAAAATCCTCTCTCTGTACACCTTTCTACCTCTCACTGACTGGGTAGCAGACTCTACTGACCCTAAAGTATTTCAGCAAGTTAGCAAGGAATCAGAGCAATCTGTAGAATAATCACTGAAGGTGGAGCATGTCAGGGCTATGGAGGGCAATTTTTGGAAGAGTTTTTCCTTAAGAAGACAAGCAAGAATGCAGACATAAATGGCAGAAAGACAGTCATGGTAAGCAACTACTGAGGACATGCATTTTGGGAAAAGATAGGCTACTTTGATTTTGCAGTTTGCTGCTACATCATGAAGCAGATTAATTCCTTAACTATCTATGCCAGCAAGTTTGTGTGCACCATGAAAAAGTGTGTGTGTGTGTGTGTGTGTGTGTGTGTGTGTGTGTGTGTGTGTGTGTGTGTGTGTGTGTCAGGAACAACAAGCACGTGTGTGTCAGGAACATGTCTCTCTCTGTGCCAGGAACAAGTATGTTTTGTGTGTGTGTGTGTGTGTGTGTGTGTGTGTGTGTGTGTGTGTGTGTGTGTGTGTGTTTATGTATACCAGTAATATACAATGGTCTGATAGCCATCATTTTGGCTTCTTTTCGCCTTTCATTTTGACACCTTGCAATTTTCTGAACAGACACATAAATGGGTATGCTGTTCAGTAATGCAGCTATGTTTGCCTTTGTTAAGGCGCACAAACGTGGCATGTAGCATAGAACAGTTATAAGAAATTTTGCATTTGCATCAGTTGATTTCCTTTGTGCAGGCTTATCCTCTGCCAAAAGACACTCGTGTAGTAGAAACCTTAGACTCATGTACCTCAAGAAGAAGATATAGACATTGACTAGTGGATTGTCTTTCTCAGCTGATCCTCTAACCCAACAATGACTAGTTAATCTAGAGTTGGTAGGTGAGCAGGAAAGCATTTTGCCACTCCACCACAGAGGGAGATTATGGTACTGACTCTTTGACTGCTAGAACACGTGTAAGAAATTATGGAAGAAAATTAGACAAATAGATGTTTTCCTTCATCTTCTCACTTAAGGTTTCCTAAAACTAATTAATTTTTGTTATTTAACAAAACACCCTACCTTGCATTTAAGTACTTTATTGAAGTAGTCCTGAAATGAATGCCTCAGTGGAATCAACATAAATAATGTTTAACATGTTCTGTAAATGAACTTTGAATTTTGGAGACTCATTGCGCTGGATCATTCACATTCATGTTCACTTAATGCATGGTATGATCTTCACAATTTATTTTCATTATAAATTTCTCCATGGCATGCATTGTAGATGCACGTACAGCAAGTAGGTCTGCATGGTCCAAAGATATGAAAAGAGAGTGGGTTGCAATTTTGAAAGTCAGAATCAGTATCTTCTTTAGGAGGAGGTACAGGAGTCATTCATAATGTCTGACAGGCAATACAAACAGTAATTTAATGTGGTTTACCTGAGGTAAATGAGATACTGTATATCCATGTCTGTGGTATGTAAATGAGATGCTGTATAACACTGTATGTTGTATGTAAATGAGATGCTGTGTAACACTGCATGTGGTATGTAAATGAGATGCTGTGCAACACTGCATGTGGTATGTAAATGAGATGCTGCTGTATAACACTGCATGTGGTATGTAAATGAGATGCTGCTGTATAACACTGTATGTGGTATGTAAATGAGGTGCTGTATAACACTCTATGTGGTATGTAAATGAGATTTTGTATAACACTGTATGTGGTATGTAAATGAAATGCTGTATAAAACTGTAAGTGGTATGTAAATGAGATTTCGTATAACACTGTATGTGGTATGTAAATTAAATGCTGTATAGCACTGTATGTGGTATGTAAATGACATTTTGAATAACACTGTATGTGGTATGTAAATGAAACGCTGTATAACACTACATGAGGTATGTAAATGAGATTTTGTATAACACTGTATGTGGTATGTAAATGAAGTGCTGTATAACACTGTATGTGGCATGTGATGCAATTCAGAGTTCACTTTAGCATTTTTATTTTTGTTGTTTGCCATCCCTAGGGTGCTGTCATCGATGGGAGTTGTCACATAGCTGATAGTCATTTCCCATGGTTTTGGGAATGCATATTAATGATGATTACTGTAACTCTGAACATTCCAACTACTCTGAGGTACAGCAATGTCACAATTAATATACAGAGTAGTAGGGATGGGGGGAGTGATGACATTTTCTTGTGTGTAATGCCAAGTTTACTGCACCCACTGATATTATAATGGTATGTGGAATGAGTTAGGACACTATGATCTTGATTACCTTATCCAATGCATAATCAGCTGTTACTACTAAACAGTATAATGACAATGCCTATCTGCAGTAGTTTTAACATTAGTAGATAAATAACTCAGGGAATGTGCTTGCTTACACTGATTTAAATAGTGACTGCAAAGGACTGACAACATTATACCAGTTATAGACAAAGTAATACAATGCCACATGATCTAATGTGTATCATATTTCTCCTTCCTAGTATTTTGACAAGGTAGCCATTACAACAGACATTCTTCAAACAATACAGTCGTCACAAATATTCTTTATGCACCACATATCACATGGTAAGTGGCACCATTCCAGTTTTGACAAAGGACTGTGTTTAACATGTGTATCTGAAATTCATGCCAGCACTGCAGGGTATGCAGAATATACGTCACGTCTACATCAACATTCTATTTTTTTTCTTTTTCTTTATCCTCACTCCAGGATCTTGCCAAAAATCATTCCATTCTAAACCCCCTTGACCTGTTCTTTCCTCTCCCTGAGTGGGCACAAGATACCATTCAGCCCAGGTGATGGCCCAACAGAGAGGAGAGAGTGAGGTGGTAAGCAGTGGGTCAGTTTACAAGACCCAGCTGGCTCCCCTTGAAACTCCTCAATAATCAAACTTCATAGCAGTTGTCTTGAGCTCCACCACAGGAAGCATGTTGGCCTTTATACATGTCTTCCCTGACTTACTGTAGTGATGTGGACATCCTCCAAGAGGGTCTCACTCAGACAAATGACTGGTGCCAGAAACATGGCCTCTGGCTAATACCAAAAATGCATCATCATCCCCTTTGGGGAGAGTGACAGCCCCACAAATGATCACATTAATAACAATGTCCTAAGCATGCAATCAGTCGTGAGGGATTTGGGCACCCAGGTTGATAGCAACCTGACTGTTGACCACCATGTTGCTTCCATTGTACAGAAACCCTTCTACATGACCCACCTCATAAGTAAGGGTATCATATCCAGGGACAAGGAGGTCATAACATCCCTGTATTGTTCCCTTTTAAGGCTCATTATTGAGTACAACACCCTTTTGGCATGTACCTCGCAAAGCACATGCAGCAGCTGGAGAGACCACAGAGGTTCCTCATCAGGAGAATCCAGGGCCTCCAACATCTACCATTCACAGATAGGCTAAAAGCCCTATCCCTCTGCTCAGTTTCATACAGACTCCTCAGAGGTGACCTTTGTCTGGCATACAAAGTGATCACTGACCTCACCTTGACGGGACTGCTGCATATCCACAAGTCAAGCTCCACTCGAGTAACCCACACACATGGCCTCAACCTGGTCTGTGACAGCAACAAGAATTGTTGGCAGGACAGATTTGTGCCTCAGACACTCCCCCATCTATGGAGTGGACTCCATCTCCACATCAAGCAGAGTACCTCTTTACCCCTTTTTAAATGCAACCTGGATAACTGGATGGGAAAGAGAAAATATGCCCCTGGGATTCCACCCGTGTCCCTGCTGAACAGGGGCATAGGGTGCTGATTTGTCTAAACATAGGCTAAACTCTTGGCTAGGCTTATAAGGGCCTCAGGGCCAATATCCTTGTAACCTCCTATGATCCTATGATCTGGGCAGCATGCACTAAGCAGGCACATTCTTACTGTGTTAAGCACCTGGTGCTTTAGCCAGGTATCAACAAAGCAGTGAATCACAGCTGCCACCCTATCCCAGCACAGGTAAGCAGGAAATTGCTGCTCATACATATATTTCCCAACCCATGCCTTTCATCCTCCATTCTGTAATCAAATACAGGCCATTTGAATTAATCACAGTTGGGGCTCCATCTCTCTATGCTTCATAACACTATTCCTATGTATCAGCTAGTCAGAAAGGAGATTCATTTACAATTTAAAATTTAGCAGTAAATACTGTAGATATGCATTGTTGCCTCAGTAACAGCTGGCATACATATTTATCCAGCTATTCAATTTTAACTACTTGTATTTTGAAAATATTTAAAGAATTGACTCTTTTACAGCATAGAATATACATGACAAGATCCCTGCACATTGGCTGTAACAATAAAGAGAATGTATTAGCTCTCTGTTACATATAATCTATGAATTGAAGTAGTTAGACCCCTTATCGTGTTTGTAGGCTTGGAGCTAGAATGTTAAGCCCTGATGCTAATAAGTATGTAAGGTGCCTAGTCAACCTATTGAAAACTGATTTCTCCTAGAACAGTTGGGCAGGACTACCACCAGGCTGAATTTTCATTTGCATTATATTATAAAGTATTCAGATGTCTGGCAAACCCAGAGTTAGTTATAATAGACAGGGGATGCAATGGTCTCTTCCTGCTTGGTTATTTATTTATATATTTATTTATTTTACATTTGTTGACTGGGATAGTCTGTCTGGGTGTGAGCCCATTTTCAGTGGAGGCCCGGGGAGAAAAGGCCACTCAAAAAATATTCAGCTGAAAATTCCATTTGGTCAGCTTTACTAGATGGAACGGACTCCAAGATCTTCGTTCATACTGAAGGAAACTAAATCTGCATTTCGACAGTGAGCTTCATGGGCATTGCTAAAGCCACTGAAACCCTTGCTGAAGGGTTTCTGTTGAGCTGCATTTTATAGATAATTTGTATCACTATGACATTCTCACTCTGGCCTCAGAAAGCTGCCTAAGTCTACAAGCACTGCGGACTGATGTATCCACAGTATTACATGACCTGTTAGGGTTGTGCACATTACAAGAAATTGCTATCACCTTTGCTTTCACTGTGATAATGATCACATTCATGCATGCATCCAACTGATTTTGATCAAATAAGCACTGATACCTTGAAGTTCCTTTATATTTTATTTATTTATTTTTAACTCAGTTTTCTCTGTCTGGAAATCTGTAATTTTGATTTCTGAGTGATTGGCAGTCACACCTGGTTTCCTTGGTCTGGGCAGAATTGTTTCTGTTCTGGTTCCTGGAATTCTGGAATCATGGTTACCATGATGGAAGTTTTTTTTCCTTTGGCTCTTGAACAATATGAATGATGACACTTGATCCTGGACCACTGCTTAAAATACTCTGTGCTGTGCTTGCCCCTTATTTGAGTCATTTTTTTTGTACATTTCACCCACCAGTGCCCATTAATTGCAGGAGCTTGTAAGCTGTTGCTGGCATACCTGTGAAGGATATGCCTTCTTTTAAGCCTTTCACTTTCCCTTACTTCTGCCTGTTACTTTTTTTCTGACAGAATGTCATGCTGTAGATTTTATGCAGTCTGTATTGAATGCCTTTTGAACTCTCCTATTTAAATTTTGGCACATATGCATGATTACCAAGTAGCATAAGCTCTTGTTTGAGACTGTAATCTACTTTCCATTTAGATAACTAAATTCTTACTCAGTGATGGATAGTGAATTGTTAAAATGTAGTCTATGTCAAAGTAACTGTAATTAAAGCAGCACCAGAGACAAGGCGTACACTACGATAAGAACACTGCTTAATAAAATATAAATGAAATAAAACAGGAGTAAGTGCTTTCACACAAAATGTGCTTCATCAGACAAGCATTCCATCACAAATCGCATTTAAATAGCTATTTCATTATTTCATAAGCCAGTCAAAGCAGTACAGTCATTCCCTATGCAAATCTCTAGATTTGAGCACAGGTTTTAAAGAAACATTATCACTGAAGCCAGGCTTCGTATCTGCCTGTACCCTCATTATCTAGTGCAGTTCCCTTTCCTCAGTAAAATTCTTCAAATCCCCATGAGGTGGTCCCTTGTATATTGTCTCAACAGCTTTAAAAACAAAACCATGTGACAGACCATGTTTTAAGACATGCTTTGTCAAAGCATTGCTGTCATCACATCTTTTTACACTGTATAAAGGTTCACATATTCTTTCATAAAAAATATGATTTGTCTTACCTAAATAAAAACTTCTACATACTTTGGATGTAGTTAAATAGTCCAAATTGGGAGTCTTACAACCAGCCTGTACGTTAAATTAATATTTTTGCTTAGATATCGGATGTGCAAAAACATTGAAGCTATCTATACAGGGACATCATTTGCAACTGCCACAACTAACATTTCCTTCAGGGGCAAAATCAGTTATATTTCTCACTACATTATCCCTGTAACACAAACAATGTTTAAGGGATTTTTTTGTTCTTTTATCTAAAGAATGGTCGTTCACCTACTATTTCCTTAATGCAATCATTCATAGTCAAAATCTCCAAGTTGGATTCAGTAACAGTACATATCTGTCCAAAATCACTGGCATATGACAAAACTATGGGTACATGTCCCTTATTTCCTGATCTCGTGTTGCCCAGAACACTGGTATAACCATTGTTTATCAGTCAAAATGTAGTCTGTTGCCTACATGTAATGTCATTCATCTAACGTGAAACATACAAGAATTTAATGAACATATCACAGATTTCTGGGATTGTTCAATTTTTCATCATTGCCCTTTGGAGCACTAATGAGACAACAGCAAACCACCCTTGTTTTCTGCATTAAAATCAGCGAGTTTATTATGTACATGCTGCAGTCAGAATTTATCAGATTATTTGTTGCTCTACATTTTTTTTTGTTACTTCATAACCTTCTTTTACAGTTCAGAGTATTTTGATAATTTATAATACGCTTAGCTTATCTATCAGCCATTCAGAACTCAAACACATAGCAATGGTCATCACAGCATAGCACAGGGTCAAAAATCATAAAACTTAAATTTACCCGTGTATACATTTACACCCAGAAACAAAGGGGGTATGCAAATTTGTATTCTTAGGAGGGTTACTAGAATAGGAATGTTAACCAATTTGTGCTCCTCACTCTGCTGTCACTGGCCATGATCTGCATTTTTTTTTATATTTTGCTTGTCACATCGAGTTTACTGTTAATACATCTGCTACTCTTTGTTTATACCAATATCACAAACACCGCATCATGAATTCATATCTGTTCAGTGCACACACTGCACTGCTCTTCTTGGTTTTGCGTAGCTCATATAATATGATGATACGTGTAGCAGTTTTCTTCATTTTAAGTCTGCTTTGACTGGTTAATAAAATTCATGAAATGACTGACTACACAATCTTTTTTCACTTAACTTCCAATTTAATTTCAGTTCTGTACCCTGGAGACAGCATCATGAAGATCAGCAACACCATTAATTTGACCACTCGCCTAATGATGTGCTTCAGAAAACTGGCATGTCACTGGGTCAGTGCAGCTCTCTGGCTGAACTAATGAAAACTGGAAACTGCAGCAGTCGTCAGCAAGAGGACAACAACTACAGAAACAAGATTTAAAGCCTCAAATCTGTACATAAAGGGCAGTGATTGTGAGGTATGTTCTTACTTTATTATCTGGAAGTACCCTACTCAAAGTTTGTCTTGCAACATATCCTCTGAATTATTTAATTTATAATCTTTAATACCTTTTAACTCAATGTAATTATTTATTTCATGGTTCCAATATTAATGTACTGAAAGGTATTTTTCTTTCACAGATTATTTAGCACTTAGAGTGAATATCTGACTGACTGACTGAATATATGATTAATTGATCGCTCAGGGTTTTCATCATGCTTATCACATGGGGAACAAAGGGAAACTCCTCTATTAACCAGTACGACTGCATTGTGAAGTCCTGAAAGAAAAACTGCTACCTGTTTACTTTAACTGTGTCCATTTGATAATCTGTGCTCTCTTGTCTTGAGTAGCTAACATCCTCCCTACTGCTGTTTGGCCCTTTAGTAGAAGCTATATGGCCATTAAGCCTGCTTATCCAGGTATTCTTCACTGATGTGTCAGCTATTACTTTTGTCACAATAGAAGCTCTTTAGTTGTCATTCATATTCTAGCCCTGCTACAAAGTTCTCCTCATACATATGATGCTTGTTCCTGGATTACAGAAATGGATAGTTTGATCACATTTCTACAGCAATGTTTTAATTATTAATAATAATAATAATAATAATAATAATAATAATATAATAATAATAATAATAATAATAATAATAATAATAATAATAATAATAATGTTATTAAATGTTTAAATATTTTTATTTGGTCATCTTTTCAATATAGTAGTATGACTTTTATCTTTTGAGTCAGCTGTACATAATTATTATTATTATTATTATTATGTTATATTAAATGTTTGCTGTTGTTGTGCTTTCAGATTCAGTTATAGTTTAAATGTTCCTTGAACCAGTCTACCTACCCAGTTAACTAACAAATAAATAAATAAATATAAAAACAGTAAACAAATAAGTCCAACCAGCCCGAGCGTTGAAAATTATAAAACACAGGTGCCCAGTGCCAAGGTAAATGGAATAAGAAGCAGAACCATGACAAAGTAAAATCCTCTTATTTAATACAGAATGGTGAGCGCTTTCACAATGGTAACCATTGCTTCATCAGACAGTTCATTCAAAAAACAGCAGCATTTAAATACTTTAATTCATTACAAAAAAACCAATCCTATCACTCAAAAAATTAATTCCAGCACTCAATAATTAATTACTAAGGTTACATTTTACACTTAATTAATACCAGAATTAAATGAAATCTATTAAAAACCACATATACAAAATATAAAAAATATACATGAAGTGCAAACAATGAGCAGAAAATCACTTAATAAATTCATGTATTTTTTACTTAATGAATGCATGTATTTTTAGTGAATACGTGTATTTATTTATATTTATATTAAAAATAAGCTTCAAAGGATGCTAAATGTATTTAGTTGCAGAATGCAGCAAATGCCTGCATACGCTCTGTTTGTATCTAACAATGGCTCCTGTGCTATGTAATATGTAATTTAATGTCCTTTGTTACATTTACCCAGCTACATGTGTGAGCATATAATTGATAACTCACATGCCTTACCTTGGACAGCATACTTGCATAATACTGTCTGTTTCTTTCATTCTAATATGTCTGAAATATCAGCCATTGTTTCTTACGCCAATATCAATGAGTGTGCACAGCACTTGAGATGGAGTTTTCTAATGGCTTACAAATGACATTAAAGCAAATTACAGAAAGTATCTCATGTTATAATTTATCTGTTACAATTTTTCATACTAAATGCTTACTACAAGAACTGCGCATAACTGACATTCTTCTACAATGGGCCAGGTCCAATCTCTGATAGGGTTAATTCAGGTTTAGTGAGGGTTCCACTGTCACTGAAGGACCAGCTATAGATTGAAAGGCTTCAAATTCGAAGGAGTGCTCTCTGTTTAACTGAGGAAGGGAAAATATATTGCTTGGCATCACTGTGACATCTAGCAGTGGTCAGGTGTACTAAGACACCAAAAAGCTGTGCCAAGACACAGTATGACATTTGATGTCATTACAGATACATATCCTTAAGCAGTCGGTTGCAGAAGGAGCAGATCCACTGCAGCTGACCCAGACCCACGAGACACCTCATTGTGGAGGTATGCTAAGCAGCGAGCTTCTCAGATAACTGCCAGAACTCTACCCTCAATAGCAATAGGACTGGTATCCTAGACTTACACTGCAGAACCATCTCAGGAAGGCATAAATCATGCAATGTGACAGTTTGTCCATAAGGGTATACATGATAGGTTTATGACCGGTGAACCTTTCAACATCTCATTGCAAGAAATCTGGACAAAGCTGGAAATAAAGGGGGTACAAAGGCCCAAAAATAGGGACATATTTTAAATATTGCTCTTATAAACTTAGAAAGTTGTTAGAATAACAGGTTTTACATTATTATATATTTTCTGAAAGATATGACATCTGAAACTCAAATGTTTGTCATTATTTATTATTATTTTTTGACTTCAATCCTCAGTGATTTGCCAGAAAACCACAAATTCTATAAGGAACATATAAAAAAATACGAGGCAAAAATCTGAATATTTTGTGAAAATCTGGACAGCTGAGAGGTTTGTAGGTAGTGAGAAGTTTGGCTCAAGGTCAGGAGGAAGAGGGCATACATGACTCCATTTTTTATTATACACAGTAATCATGAAATATAAAACCCTGAGAGACAGCCTATCGAATAAAATAAATTAATAAAGTTTCTAGTAACAAAGATAAAAATAGTTTACATTCTACATGTTTGTGAATTGGTGATGTACTTTCCATACCTGTTTAAAACTGCAGCTGAGAATTTTTAGTTTTTCAAATGTTTACCAGATTTTGTTTTCGTGTTATACCATTTCAGTTTCTGTTTCTGTTAGTAGGCTTAGATTATGTATTATTAAAATGTAGATATGCACACCACTCTCAAGCCATGAACCTTCTTTTAATATTGTTCTCAGTTGTAAAATGATAATGCAGTAAAACAATACCAGTTAAGCATTTTCACCCGGGTATATCCCGAGCTTCATCAGAACATAAAGATACTGGCTAGTGACCATTTTTATACAATTCAAAATAATTTCAACCAATGGTTTCACCTCATGCACATTAATTAGGTTGATGTCAATGATAAAATTCTTGCTCATTAACAAATTCATCCTCACTTGTCTATACCTGTTGAACTTGTAATTTGTGTGTTAAAAATTAAACCATCAATTCTATAAAAAAATGGAAAATTAATTCATTTAAACTACACATTCTATCTAAAAATATGTTAAAACATACTAAACCCCCTAAAGTTTAGCTGCCCTCAACTTCAGGACACTATTTATACTGAAGTGGTCATTTAGACTTTTTTTTCATTGCATCTAGCCTTAGCTGCCAATATAGTTCTTTATATTCTAAACGGGCTTCCCATGGATCACCCCTAGCATCTTGTTTTATTTGTTCCAGGACAAAAAAACTTAAATTTACTGTCTGAGCATTGTCTCTGGTGCCTATATAATGCATTAGAATATTTTTTTTCATGGTAACTTTGGACGTATATTCATATATACGCCTTCTCAGAGGCCTCTTGGTCTTGCCTATATAAAAACTATAAAATTTTAGGCAAATACTGATGTAAACCACCCCCTTGCTATTACAATTAAAATGTTCCTTGGCTTCATTTTAAACTTCCTAGATGGAATACTGATGTTGTTTTGTTACAAAATGTTACTACATTGTTGGCAGAAACCACACTTCTGCATTCCATAAATCTTTTGGGATCTGCCTGTCATGTTTTCTATTCCTTGGAGTTCCAACATCTCTTTAATGTTCATATCCCTTTTCTTTATAAAAATGGGTGATGGGGGAATAAACTTACTAATCTCATTGTTCATAGTCAGTAACATCCAATATATCTTGATAATATTCTCAATTCCACTAGAGTAAGCCGTATGTGTGTGAATAAATGTCAAATCGTACTGGGAACGTTTCCCAACATCATTTTGTTTGGTACCTGATAACTCTTTCCCCAAAAATTGGGTCATATTTCCCATTTCTTTCCTTCTTAACTTCCTTAATCAATTGGTTAATCAAAGCTCTGGGGTAACCTCTCTCACTAAAGAACTGTTTCATTAAATTCATTTCTTCCAAGAAAAACAAGTCCTCACTGCACATTCTCAAGGCCCTGATCAATTGTCCCCTAATAATGCCCTTCTTTTGATTGTATGGATTTTCACTCTCATAATGTAGGTATGTGTTTGAATGTGTGGGTTTCCGGTAAATCTTGGAATGTAATTTATTCTCACCATGGCTCTTATATATTGTCACATCTAGATAATTTATTTCTTCTCTAGACATATGTCAAGTAAATTTCAAAAAAGGGGTTGTGGTATCTATGTATTCCAAAAGCTGAACTAGCTGTACTTCCGTATCCCTCCAAAACAAACAAATGTCTAAAAATCTAGTGTATAGTGAAATGTTTTCCTTCCATGGGGTTTCAAATATAAATTTCCTCTCCCAATAATATAGTACAAGATTTGCATACAATGGGGCACATGGGGCCCCCATGGCCACCCCTTTCTCCTGTTTATAATATTCACCAGAAAAGCACATGAAATTATTCTTTAATATTGTTTCCATGAATTTCATTATTAGGTTCCTCTGCTCATTGCTTAAATAACTTACTTCCATAAGAATGTCCTGGAACCAGTCTAAACCCTCATCATGAAGAATACTGGGGAATAAATCTACAACATCAATAGTTCCATACACAGGTCCTCTTCATATTTGTCATGGGTAATTTTACTCAAAAAGTCCCATGAATCCATAGAAATGTGGTGCAAGGATGTTACATATTGTTTCAAAATTTTGTTTACATATTTAGCCAAGGGTTCAAATTTGGAACTGCCCCAGCAACTATTGGTCTAAAAGGTGGTCTTTCAATATTTTTATGAGTTTTAGGAATTCCAAAGACCACTGGTATCTTAGGCCTAGTTACTGTTAAATAATCCAAAAGTTTTTTATCTATAGTTCCCTGAAGAAAGTGGTCATTAATGTAGTAATCTACTTTAGAATAAGCTATAAAAATCTCATTTCTAGAGACTACACTATATTTACTCTCGTCATTTAAAATTTCTAACATACTGGTTTCATAGTCAATAGCATCCATCAATACCACCCCCCCCCCTTGTTGGGCTTCATTGCCCTAACACCTCTGTTCTTTAACTTGTCAACCAACCTTTTGTCACTCTCCAGGAAATTGTTGGTAGTTGTTGGTCGGTTGATAATTTTCCTAATCTCATTTTCCACCAATTCCTCAAATACTTTCAAGGTAGGGTTTAAAGGGGGGGGGGGGGTTGTATGTGCTTTTCCTGACCATGTCATTACCATTTACCTTAATCTCCTTAAATAAACATTTAAGATTTAATTTCCTCACAAACAATTTCAATTCAATGAAAGTATTGACTGTTCTTAAAGGTCTAGTATGGATATATTGAAATCCCTTGGTGAAAGACAGAAAAAAAAGTGTTGTCCACTATTACGTCAGTGTAGTTAAATATGTGAAAATTATCCTTAATATTCACTACACCCGAGTGAATCCTTGTTATATTCTCATTACCATCTGCCTGGAAACCTACTAGTTCCATTGATTGTTTATGTGAAAAACTCTCTTGTAGTTTCCTCGCCTTATTATTAGGTTCCCTATTAGAAGACTGAAGACGCATTCTTTCGACTGCATCTTGGTCGAACTCAAAAGCCTGAAACGGCAAAATATCAAAGCAGCTTTTGAGCAAATTCTTTCCCTGGGAAAGAATTCACTTGGCCACTTTGTTACTTTGCTGTTTTCGGCACTGTAGTGCGGTCTCAGAGTTGAGATATTTAAGTAGGGGGGTGTGGGGGGCAAAGCCCCCCACTTAATGTAATGTGTAAAGTTGTTTTTTTTTTTTTTTTGGTTGGAACAGCGATTTTTGTCCCCTAGGAAAAAAATCGCTGTTCTGACAGTACGAAATTTTAAGCTTTCACTTACTTAGGGTCGATTAATCACCGTTTGCTTTTCTAAGAGTTTGGTGATCTAATAAAGACCCTTATTATTATTTAGTGACTTCAATCCTCAGTGATTTGCCAGAAAACCACAAATTCTGTGAGGAAAAGATAAAAAAATATGAGGCAAAAATCTGGATATTTTGTGAAAATCTGGACAGCTGAGAGGTTTGTAGGTAGTGAGAAGTTTGGCTCAATGTCAGGAGGAAGAGGACATACATGACTCCATTTTTTATCATACGCAGTAATCATGAAATATAAAACCCTGAGAGATAGCCTATCCAATAAAATAAATGAATAAAGTTTCTAGTAGCAAAGATAAAAATACAGTTTACATTCTACATGTTTGTGAATTGGTGATGTACTTTCCATACCTGTTTAAAACTGCAGCTGAGAATTTTTAGTTTTTCAAATGTTTACAAGATTTGATTTTCATGTTGTACCATTTCAGTTCATGTTTCTGTTAGTAGGCTTAGATTATGTATTATTAAAATGTGTTTGATTTTTCTCTTAGAGCTTGTCTATTTTTTCAATTACTGTTATGCTATTTGTTGATATAGCACCTTTCAAAATTATGCCTAAAAGTTGAATATATAACTAATACAACTTTGGGATATACTTTTTCTCACAAGTTTCTGAAGCTCAGAGTCAGATATTCACATTACACTTTCGAGCTTTTTAGATACCTTGAGAAAGTTAACAACTGCCTATCTGACTCAGACAAAACAAATGTACACACCAGTGTAATTCCATGATCATAAAAGAGAGAAAACTTACTAAATGACTGCTATCTCATTCTGTGCTTATATTTATGGGAATGATGTGTGCTATGCTGATTCTTTCATGTGTCTTCCTTCCTTAGAAAGCCAAACAAAAGCAGTTCATGCTGCCTGGCACATTGGTGAACACCAGCCCAGACTGGAGAGGAAAGTGGGGAAGGAATGTACACGCCTGGAGCAATGTTGCCAAGGTCACAGCACACAAACGAGTTCATCTCACTAACAAGATATGCTTGCTTTTTGCTTCATTCCCTTCTGAAGTTGCTAGTGGCTAAATTTTCTACAACCATTATTTAACCTAATTATACAAAGAGCACAGCTGTATAATGTTTACTTTAAGTGCACAGATGCATTAATGCAAAGCTTGTAGTTCTCACGTTAAAAACATTTAAGTTACATTACAGTTTTTTCTATCAGAGTAACTAAGCCAAAAGAGTGAAAAAAACATTAACTTAGGGATTTTAAAGTCGAGGAGGTAAACCCAAAAATGTTAGTAAGCTTGTTCCCTGAAAAACTGACAGTGTAAAGCTTTACAAGAAACTAAGACTAAAAGGACAGAATACTTCACAAGTTCTTAATGGTTAAGCTCCCTGTTTATTTTCTTTATTTTAAATTTAGCTGATTGCAACAAAGCAAAGAAGACATCATACAAATTTTCAAGATTTCACTGCACGTCTTTCTATGGTATTATTGCTTTTGATTAAAGCTAAGAAAATAAATAAGCCAAGGTTTATATTTTCACATATGCGAAATCCCTTTGATAGTCAATTTTTTTTAAACAGATTTAGTGCCATTTAATACAGGTATGAGTAGTCATACTCTTAAAAGTTAATAAAGCTGTGGCTTTTTTCTACACTTCAAGAAAAAAAACAGCTTAATTTGGTTTTGGTAAATAATTATTTCATTATTTCATTGAGTAACCTTTGTAGTTTGGCATCTACCTGATATTTTTGCGTGACTTTGGAAGCATTACACCGGTTTAAATGTGTATAGAATTTAACTCTTCATACAAGCATTTTGAAAACATGCAGTACAAAAATGGCAAAGCCTGCTATAGAGAGATAGAGAACATCCCTAAAAGGGTAAAATAAAAGGAATATTCAGGATTATATGCTTAGTATATTCGATTTGTCTGGTTCCCTATTGCCCAAAGAGATAAACCACGTTATTATTTTATTTTACAGTTGTTAAATATACAATAGAACTGCTCCAAGTACCATTTTCAGACATGACCTGGAAGAATCAAAAGTTTATCAGGAATATATATATATATATATATATATATATATATATATATATATATATATATATATACATATACATACAACTTTACCAGAATATTTCATATTTTCCTTATTGTTTCATCAGATTGTATTCCACTGTTCCCACTAGACCAGTGTTGTACTATCCATATTTTTACATGTAAATCTGCTCACAATTTTGTATATATATATATATATATATATATATATATATATATATATATATGTGTATATATATATATATATATATATATATATATATATATATATATTACACATATATGTGCACACACACACACACACACACACACACACACACACACACACACACACACACACAAAAGTCATACTGTAGTATGCAATGAGCAAACATAGTACAAGCAGTGTTGCATTTAAAATTTCAGAAACATAACACATGAATACCACTGCCAACAATATAATATGAATTACAAATAGCAATATTTGTACATATATTGTTGATTTATAATTTAGAGACAGAAGATTGTAAAAGAAAGTGTGAGATAGGAATAAACAGAAGAAAGTCACTCAGGTGGTAAAGAGGGATAAGGCCCTGACTACTGCTCAGGCAACCCCAAGTATGATTAATAGCTAAGGCAACTGTTACAGCATGTTTATTAATAATGATCCCAAAGGGAAGATGTTGACCAAAGAGGGGTGTTGCCCATGGACAGAGTCAGTAAGTGTGGGGGTGGAGAAAGGGAAGTGGATAGGACATCTAAACAAAAACAACGCAGACAGAAGAACGGACAGCAGAGCCCCCAGGATGCCCTAAGTATCCACAGCCAGCTCAAGAAATACTGAAGTAGTCTGGGGGGGGGAGTGACTTGTAGATCTGGCCTATACATGGTGTACTGGGTGGCTCAGGACTGAGGGGGACCAAAAACGTCTAGGAATGAGCAGAAGAGATGGAGAATGAAAACATGGTTTAAGTAGCAGGTGTAGAGGTAACAAAGTAATATTACAAAGAGTTGGGCGAGATTGAATGTGTACTGAATAAAGCCAGAATAGTTGAAGAATAAAGCTTTGGTGAAAGAAGTGTAAATAGGTATGAATGTAATAGTCAAAGCATAGTTTTAAAAAGCTGGGGGTGTCTTATAGAAATCACGTCCATGTCATGGGTAGATGTAGGGAATCTTATTAAGGATGAAGTTTCTATAGATTGTTATCCAAAAGGATAGCAGAAGTAAGTAGTTTGTAATTTGTGGCCTGGGGGCAACAGAAGTCCTTGAAGAACAGAAATTTGTCCCAGAGGTTCCACCTGTGTCCCTCATTCACAGGGGTGTCAGGTGCTGACTGAGGTTTCTTTTTGGGGATAAACATTTGGCTAGGCTTGTAAAGGCCCCAGGGCCATTAGCCTGGTAACCTCCTATGATCCTACGAAGAGTAACTTGCGAATGGTAATGTATCATAGAAAAGAAACCATTTTAGATATAGGTAGGGTATTAGATGAGCTTAGTATACTAATCCATGATGGTGGGAAAAGATTGGTTAGTATGATGAAGTAAAAGAGATTAGTTCGAGTTTTATATAGGGTATCAGTATCTTTTCGGGTGACCTAGGGTAATGAGAGGAAGAAAACTTTTGACTTTAGGTGTTAAAACCCTCTTAGTTGTGGAGGTTCTGGTTTCAGGGGGTTAGTCTTTTTGACTTGTGAAATTAAATTGGCATTACAGATGAAGTTGTTATGAAGGTGTAGCTAAAGGTTTTTGGGTAATACTAAATTATTTTCATTTAATGACTTCAGTAATGAGGTTGCCCCAAAGTCATAGAAAGTGGTGGAGGCAGATGAGACTTTTGGAATGGTGCCAAATATTACTGAATTTGATTTTCTATTATTCACTTGGTGGTCAGAATTGTGAAACAATTTTAAAAATGTAGTCTTCTTTTTTATTTTATTTTATTTTTTTTCCTAGAAGCAATCATTGTATATTATTTGTGTCAGGGCTCCTACAAAGGAGTAGGAAGTAAGCAAATAAAGGAAGTGGACATTTTGGAGGTGGAATCATTTATGTAAATGGAAAAAAGGTTAGGACTAATGACTGAGCCTTCTGGAACGTCACAGGTTAGGGTTCCAAGGTTAGGTAAGACGTTCACTGAAGTATTTCTATGGATCAGTTTGAGAAGTAGCCATTAACCCAGCTTATGGCAGTTTCTGAAAAAGAAAATGTACACAGTTTGTGGAGTAAGGGATTGTACTTTACTTTGTCAAATCTACTATTAAGGTCAATAAATACAGTTCCTGTAAGCATGCCTTTGTCCATGTCCTGAAAGGGAAGGCCATAGTAAGTATGTGTCCAAGTCGCAACTTTCTGAGGGAGCTGCACATGAAAAAAATACTGACAGCATACAAGCTGACAAATAATCAGTTAAGGGATAGTTAGTAAACCTGTATATCAAACTGGCCTGTGTTTTAAAGGTAAACTATCCTAATAAAACAAATAGACAAGACAGTCCACGTGTTATCTGTAAGCTATCAAGAATACAAGCTGTCATTAAGATAGTCATTGGAAATACATATAGGCATCAGAGGGGGTGAACAAATGGATGTTTTTCACAGGGCACCAAATTGGCTCCCTACAGAAATATCACAACTTAAAATACTTAGTCCAGAAAAGCCAACAATAAAGGACAAAAAACACAGAAGAAGAATGAATAGTGAACATCAATTTTCTCGTTTCGACTTTTTTTTGCAGGGGTCAAGCCTTGCTGTACCCCCTCCATATGGAGGGCAAGCCCCCCACTCCTCTGAACTGATATATATACCAATTCTGTGATCACTATACCTTGGTTAAAAGGGAATATTTTGAGAAATGGCAATCTTGGACTTAGTATATACAATTACAGATTTTCTGTCATTCCGTCTCCAAATTCCAGAACTCAGCACTTCGAATCTCAGCAGTTCAATTAAGTACCCTCCAAATTTCCTTGCCACAGCTCTCTACAATGAAATAACTTTATTACTCGATTAATAAATTAAAATATACAGACTTTACTTATTGATATACATTTGAGAGGCCATCTTCAAGCATAGCTAAGAATACTGCAAAATAAGCAAACCAGTTATCTTAAGACGTTTGAGAGACAATAATGTTAAACGTGATACAAAAAACATAATGGTTATAAGGAATGAGAAAAAAAATGCTTAAATTACAGTTAAATATATTTTTAGATGATAAGAAATACTGTAATTCTAACAGATATGACTATTAACTTTTAAATATCACACAATTATATTTTACAGGAAAAGGTGAAATGGAAATTTATCCAAACAAATACTATTAAAATGTAATATGATGCTCTGAAAACTGATATTTAGATTTGTTAGTAACTCTACTAAAATTTTGTTTTAATCCAAGTTATGCTGCTACATAAGGATTGCTTGGAAAAATAATACGAGTGGTAATAAATGGAATTAAGGCCTTAAGAATGGAGATGCAGTTTTCTGATACTGAAATGTAGCAATACACCAGTACATTTTGAAGGTTAAAGGTTATGTCTGTCCTGGATGACAGAGGTAGAAAATCAGAAAAATAACTAACTGTAACTAACTTTTGTTTGTTCAGGACCAAATTCCAGGATGTTTTTTTTTTCTGGGATTGCATTACTTCTCCTCCTCAGTTATGGGACCCGAGGGCTCTGTTGTTCATTAACCATAACAACCTATCATACAGCTTAATCTGATGTCGGCTTTACCTTAATAACCTTGCATGAACCAGTTCTTTATCTCAGCCCTGTAATTGCATCTGGATATTCTACAGTTCCTGTAAACAAAATCTACCAGTCCTGCACCACTGATCTTCGTGTTCCATTTTTCATCAGCCTTTTGTGCTTTAAAATGAGTAATAGTAAGTACTAATGGATTGGCTGCTTTTTTTAGTTAGTGTTTATCTCACTTGGCAAATACCCTTAACTCTGGGTAATCCCAAAGGTTACATTCTCCAATGCAGAAGGCACAGAAATTGCTCGATATTTACAGATGTTTGTGTAAATTTCTTACAAAAAATACAGTAAAAATACAATGCCTTTATATGCAACAAAATAAAACAAAATGGCACTACATCAGGGAATTGCTGAGCTATTGCATATAAAAAGTGTTTTGAAGCAAACCATTTTACAACTGTTTAATAGAAATGATTCAAACAAGATTCTAAGTGTAAATTCTCCAATTATTTGTTAGACAGAAAATGCTACCTCAAGACTACTGACTTCAGAAGTGTTGCCATAGTCTAAACATTACCTCAGTACTTCCACTGCACTGTAATCCTGCATAATGCAGTCCTGTCAGATTCCTCAAACAGGCCACCAAAGCCCCTGAATGCAAAACCTTGGTCAAGCAGCTATCATAAGCACTTTACATTCTGTTTATTGTTCTAACGTGCTATACATTGAAACAAAACAAATCCTAACACATATTTTTTTATTTGCTTGTTCAAATATATTTTGTGTCACACCCCACCATTAGTCCTCGCTCCAAGTATATCCCCATGGGCTAATCATGGAATATGGAATATGGCTGCCTACAGTTTGTTGAGTTCTGCTGCAGTCACTTTAAATGTCATAGCACAGTCTAATGTTTCTAAATCCAAACAGCATAGGTGGGAAAAACAGAAGGCACACTGTTCTTAGCTGAAAATGTTTAATAAAACTGAACACTTTTGTCTGTATGTATCAACAAGACTTCTTCACAATACAAAAATAGAAAAATCAAAAACCTGTCCCATACAAATAAGAAAAATAGGACTTTCAGGTGTGGTGCTTGTTCTGTGTGTATGTTTGTGTATGAGGCTGATGGGATCTGTATTAATGGTCATCATCTTAGGTCCTACCATTATTGTAATTGTAACACAAGGGGTGTTATATACATTGCTTTATGCTCTGAATGTAGTGCCTTCTGTGTGAATAAAACATAGCGGAAATTAAGGGACCTGATATACAAACACACTTTGGATATTAGAAACAAGAACTTAAACAATGCTCTGTTTAAGCATATCTCTGGATATCCTACTCACAAGTTTTTGTTTTTTTGGTTTGGACATTGTCCGTAGAGATATTCCCAGTGGGCCATGGGTGGATTTAATTGAATTCAATGAGTTTATTTATTTCATTTATATTTACTTGACATTTCTTAACCGGGTTAGTCTAACTGAGCCAGGGGCCCATTTTCAGTGGAGACCCGAAAAAAAAAGCTCCAGGTAATAATACAAAAATCTTTAAAGTATAAGACACACATATATAGGTGAAATACATCAAATAATAAATACAACATAAAAGATCATTTAACAACAGATCAGATGTTACACAGAGAACAGCAGATAAAATGAAAACAAATTATGTCATTACAGTCTGGAAGATATGTCAGCACTGGAGAGTGATGAATGTATTACTTTGCCACCAGTATTGGTGTTTCCTTTGTATTGAAGTTGGTTTAAAAAGTAAAGTGGAGTTTTCTGTACAAATGATGTAGATGTGAATTTTTGAAACAGTTGTAAAAGTTGAAAATTTTGGGTAGGAATTGTATAAACAGAGGATGTGACTATGGACTGAGTTGAGGTAAAAGTAATTTGACAAGAGAGTAGAGATGATGGATACAAGCTATAAGCATAGTATACAAGTAAGACAGAGATGAAAGTAGGAAGAAGATATGATAGATGGAGAGAGTTGTAACAGATTTATAACTGGCATTTTTTAACATATGGCAGTTTGACATGGGCATGACATGACATCAGAGTTAAAAAGGCAAGCTCACTTGAATCCTTTTACATCCCCTAGTCTTAATGACAATATATCTATTAGTAGTGTATTAAAATTGCATTCTCGTTTAGTGTAACCTTGGTAATTTATTAATGGAAATTCTTTTTGTTATTTAAGCAATGATTTGTCATAGTTTTTTTTTATATATATTTGTTTGCTTATTGGTTAATTAAGGTCATGTGATGAGGAGAGGGACTTTTAAATACCTTGATTTTTCTATTTTTTTGTATTCTGAAGAAGTCTTATTGGTACATACAAACAAAAGCAGTCAGTTTTATTAAAAACTTTCAGCTAAGAACTGTGTGCCTTCTGTTTTTCCCACCTACATTGTTTGGATTTCGTTTCATTGGTTCTTGGTTTCTGCTATTTCTATGTGACAAATATCTGGACTGATTTAGTTGCTGATCAAGTTCTGTTACACTCAGAGAAAAGACATTCACGAAGCCTACGTGTAAGAGTTATAACTCTTACACGGAGGCTGCAGTTAAACGGAGTGATGTCAGCATGCTTTGCATATTCATGAGAGCATGCTGAATCACACCTAAGTCTAACACGGTCCGTGTAAGACAGTAGGGGACGTGTCCATAGGCCGAGCCCTGCAAGCGGACACGCCCCCAGAAGTGTAAAAGTGCCCAAAGTAAACACCCACAACAGAGTCCACGGAAATGTGAATAAACACAACACAACACATGCCCCCACAGACTATAAACATAAAAGATATATAAATGAACATGTCATATTTTTTTTTAAATTGTAAAGATGTTTAACCGTGAGTGCTCGTTATGTATGCGTGCCCGTAGCGCAGCTACAGTTAGCAGTCAGTGGGAAAGCATATAAGAAGTAAATATGCAAAATAAGCCAGGAAGCAATAGCATAGCAGTAGAGATGTTGGCTGAAGAGCAGGCATTCATGGTTCGAGCCCCCACAACACCAATTTTTTTTTTTTTCAAAATAAGCAGGAAAGAAGTCCCTGACAAATATGTACACATAAAACCCCAATATATGTAAAATGTAATGAAATTGCCCATTTATATTGAAGAAATGTGAGGTAACAAAAGAATAAAAAATGCCAGATGTGCCCATAGATGAGCTACAGTTTAACAGGGTGAGTGCATCTGCCCGTAGATGAGCAGTGGTTTAACTGGTGCAAAATAAGTGCCCGTAGCTGAGCAGTGGTTTAACATGCTAAATCTATGTGCCCCTAACTGAGCTGAGCATAATATGCATGCCGATAGCCAAATGAGGCTTAAAGCAGCGTACCCCGTTTGCGCGGAGCTGTGCACCGCGCAAACAAGCTAACCGACGGGCAACATTGAGCAAGCCGTATCAAAACTGCCTTTACACAAACACACCCCTCAGCATGTCTAGACAGTCATGAAAAATAAAAAGCAGTGGCCAGGTTCGAACCCAGGATACTATACACCATAGTCAAGGTACAGAACCACTAAGCCATGACAGCAGTACCTGTAAATGCAATAATAGCTAATATATAGGAATGAATACAAACTAGAGCATGACAATGCAGGTTTACTGAAGTTGATGCAATTCCAAAATGGCCAATCACAGATATGTGCGGGAAAAATGGACTATATAAGCCCCATAGGCGGGAATACACAGCATAAACGATTGTAGAACAGACCTGCAGGCAGAATGTCAGGAGTAGGAGTGGGTAGTCGCTTTTGAGCACAGAGGTGGGGTGTTGAGGAGTCCAGGTACATGGCCTGGCTCCTAGTCCACAATCATGAGGCCCAACTCATGCAGGGCCAGATCCTCTGGGGAGCATACAGGGCTGAGGCGTGGGACCGGTTGGCTCATGATCTCACCAGTGCCACAGGGATTCCAAGGACTGGTGAGCAGGTCCGTCACCACCATGCGGACCTGAAGAGACACAAGCAGGACCAACTGAACCTTTGGATCCAGGAGGCCCGGCAAACACCCAACGCCCCACTACTGAGTAAGTAACATTTAATTATGTATGTAAAAAGTTAAACTAGCTGATATTATGGAGATGTGTATTCCAATATTACTTCATTTATATTACAGCTGCAGGTGTCCGTTCTGCGAACCGCAGAGCCTATGGCGATAGGCTGGTGCGGTTGCACCACCAGGCAGGTCAGTAATCCACTACCAGTAACTGTAAAGAAATATAAAAGTATGACAGTCAGCAAAAGAGTGCAGTGTAGTCAGTAAGGAATAAAATCTGCAAGTAACAGTGTGACAGTGTATGCAAGTATTGCTTGATTACAAGAGTTTTCAGCCTGTAAGTTTAACCTAAACATGAAACTGTCCGACATATATTCTGAAATAAAAATGCCCTGCCTGTAAGAAAATAGTACACAACCTGCAGCAGGCTGAAAAGTATAGCTGCAGAAGATGATGAAATCACATGTGTGAAATATATCCCTGTGGAAATACTGAAACATGACAGAAGTGAGACTGCTGGAAAGGATTGTAATAACTACTGTTAAAACATGTCAATAAAGCCTAGAAGTACCATCCTGAATAGTAAAATGAAAGCAAGTGAGAGATTGTGATAAAGTGCCATGAATCCAGCAATACAGTAGTAATAACCCCTGAATAAAGTATACTGCAGTCAAGACAGAATGAAATGCATGTGAGATTCAAAACCAAACAGCAAAATCTGTTCAAAGTGTTGCTGCATCTGGAATGTGTATCCCAAATTCAGGATATGTTGCTCTCAGTCTGCAATATGCAGATAGGATGTTTGTCTGATATACCAAACATCCACACTTGTCTACAGCTATATAAAGCAAATGTAGCCCTGATGTAGCTGAACAAAGCTAGATATGAATGTGTATGAAGAACCATAAACTGTATATTGATGTTGCATTAACAGTCCTATCACCAAGTTGAAATAGTTATCATATAGGAAACTGTAGTTAGAACAGTAGTGTGTATATAACTGTAGCTATTAGAAATGTACAGCATATGTATTGTTATTCAAGGTGTTAATATTACTTTCTTCACCCCACCCTATAACTACATATAACCCATTCCACGTGAAAATGGTATGTGCAATCACAATTAACACCCCTGGACGTTTGTCCTGTTGGGTCATATATATTTGCATGTCTGTTGATGCATCTTCCCTGTTCATACATCCACACCTGATGGCCTGTTGCCATCAATTAACCCTGCATGTTGTTGGACTGTGTATTTCTGTTCAAATTATGCATGTGTTATGCACGCTGTTCAATGGTGTGAATATATGGGTGTTTGGTTAATGGGAATACTAATGCATGCTGTTACAACTAATTGTGAATGGTATTATATGTCACTAACCCAAACTGTCATGACATAATGCAAAACATAGTACGACAGGGAAGGCGGGTTCCAGTGGACCCACCTCTCCCACCTCAGCTGGCGAGTGCACCTGGCACTAGTGCTGAGTCCGGACCCTCCTCCGGTGGCCCTGTGCCACCTGCGGGTGGAAGCGCTGCAGGGGATGGGGCTCACCCCCCCCTCTGCAAGTGTGGCCGGAGGAGATCCACCACTCACCCTCCGTAGCGTCCGGACTGTGGTGCGTAGGGAGATTTGGGACTCTGTCCTTGAGCCCCTACGCCAGCTCGAGGCACGGGTGGTGCAACTAACGGGCATGCCTGTTGCCCTGCCTACACAGCCCCCAGCACAGCCCCGTCCTGGGCAGTGAAGGAACAGTGGCAACTGCCTATGGGTGGGGATATCAGTTCCACTGTTGCCATCTGTGGGCTCATGGGATCTGGATATCCAAACCTCCGTCCCCGTCAATTGTGTAACCCCCCCCACACATGTCATACACCGCCCCTGTATGCGTCTTGTTTGTCTTGTCTGTTTACCTACCCAACCTACCTCCCCAGCTGTACCGACTACCTTCACCTGACATACCACTCTCACCTGAAAAAAAAAAAAAAAAAAAGGGCACTCTGTACCCACAAAAAAATTACGCCCCATACATAGCTGCCCATTCCGCACACATGTCTACTGGACATGGAACCTATCAATTCCAATTGGCTGTACAACAAGTATTATTGTTGTCCTGATACCTCTCTCAGGGGTGGAAGGTTTCAAATGTCACACCAAATTACATACATATGCACAGCTGTTGCTGATGAAGAAATGGGCAGCTATGGGCCTTACCTACATCCCTCCTGCACATCCCAAGCTTGTTTCCCTACTGTCTTACCCTCTTTGTGACCCCTTTTTCACCACTTTCCTGTCTCCTCATTTTTCTTTTCTTTCAAAGAAAATGGGGCGGGTGTGCGCAAGAGTAAGCACGTTTAAGTGGTTGTAATCGGGTGTGCGCTTGTGTGCGCGGAGCTAACCGCCAGTGCACATGCGTGAGCTCCGCACAAACCAGCGCTAGCCCGGTTACAACTGCTTAAAAGTGCCTTAGTCACTTTGATTGACAGGTCCTGTACTCAGTTCAAAAGCAAAATAATATCCCACTGTGAGTCCCGAACGCAGGACCTTGAAAACAGTAGTCTGCATGACTTACCACTAAGCCATGACTCTTATACAAGAACATTGTGCTAAAGTATATATATCATGTAATAGTAGGAATGAATGTAAAGGGAATATAGATGTGTAGTACACAAAGCATGACATTTAGAATTACTATCAAAACTAGTGGATTTCCATAATAGTAGTGTGTGAACAGAAACAGCCATGGTAGTTGGAAGTTAGTAGGTAATAATGTCACTATAGCACCTTGCAAGACACACACACATACTCACAGCAGGATAAGCACTGCCCATACCCCACAACCTCTTACAGGAACACATCTGGACCAAGTAATAAAATATGTGGAGCAAAGCCCCAAAACCAGGGACACATTACAAATAATGTTACAACAAACGCAGACAGTTCAGAAAGTAACAGGGTCTGCACTTAGTGGGATGTTTGGAAGGGTATGCAGTCTGGAACTTGAATGTTTGTCACCATATTCTGACTTGAGCCCAGAGTGACTTGCCAGAAAAAGGTGTGCATGAGATATTGACCAAAATATGAGGCAGAAATGTGGACAACCTGCAAATATCTGTACACATGACGGGTCCGACACCACCATATTTGAATAGTTAAGAGCCTAGACATAGCAACAGTGAATAACTTACAGGGATGCCCCACAGACCCCATGTGAAATGTACAAACAGTAGGCAGAAAGGTGTAACACATGCAATGGGAACTATGGAGTCCTGAAAGTATTCACCACTTGCATGGCAGAAAAAGTGGAGTAATACATATGCTCATGCTAACCCACAGTCACAACTGAAGCATACCAGACATTTTAATGGGTGTACCCCACTGATATGTACCATTCCATGAGGCACATAACAGATGAACCTGAAAGTCTCTGGGGCCTGCTCAGCAGCATACTCAAATACCCTAATAGATGTTAAGGCCCACACCATGGCCAGACCACACTGCATGCTGTAACACCCTAGCAGATATAGCAAGCATTCCAAGGTGTGAATGTACATGGAAAATAGGAAAGATACAGCAGCACACTACAGTCAGGACACCTAGCAGGCATACAAGGAGTGACTGTAAAGGGCAACTATTGAAGCCTTAGCAACAGAGTGCAAGCAAAAGTAAAAGGAAAGCACACACACACACACACACACACACACACACACACACACACACACACACATTAACAGTAGTAGTAGTTGTAGGTGTCAGTGTACATACACAGTTAGTACAGGAAACTGGAGAAATTAATGGAGGAATGTTAATCTACAACACACCTGGAAATATGAGAGAGATACCAACCTTTACACTCACAGAATATTGTCCACAGCATAACAGCATGGTCCCTGCCCTTAAAATCTGAAAGGGCTACGCCTATCTCACATACCTTTTTATAGCACTGTTCTGAAATCACAGTGAGAACTGCAATCAGTACACAACTGGCTGCATGCAATTAGCAAATGCTGGCTAACAATTTGTGCAGAGGCCATCACATGGGCATATGCAGATACCTACAAAAGTATGCTGTACTCCATGTCCACACATGCAATACTTTCATTGCACCCTGAGAAGGACATGAGAGACAGACAGAGAGAGAGAGTGAGAGAGAGAGACAGAGACAGACAGAGACAGAGACAGAGACAGAGAAAACTGCAATTAAGCAGACAGAAACAAATTGTTCAGCAACAGCTACCTGAAAGCTGACAACTGGGAAGTGGAGCAGCAGGACAGAGAACCAGACAGCAACACAAGCAGCTGTGACAAACACAGGTAATGTAAAGTAATACTATAAAGGTCTACATACTGTGAACCCTCCATATGTGTCATTGGTCTGTATCCATATGTATATGCAGATGTGTAAAGGGCAGGGGATATACAGCAACTATCAGTGAAGGCTGTACATACATTTGTATGTGAGAGCATCTATGTGCACATATCAATGTTGTTTGATTGTAGGTTGTAGTGCCATGTACAAAGTAGGTTTCACAATTATGTATGTTTAGCAGTATGTTAGTGTGTGTATACAGTATGGTAGACAAATATGTTGATATACCTGTCTAACATATGGATACGTATGTATGTCAACATATGTATGTGTGTGTGTATATATATATATATATATATATATATATATATATATATATATATATATATATATATATATGATATGAATATATGTATACATACATAGAGAGAGAGAGATGTAGGAATACATAGACAGATGTAGATAGAATATTGTACTAACATATCTATGTAATGCACACATACAGATATAGATATATGTAGATACATATACATAGACAGACTGATCTGACTACCTACAGGTATGACTGTATATGACGACCTGCAACACAGCCTGTCCCACCCCCTCTGTCACTCACACCCTCTGTGCCCTCCACATCTATAGCAATATATGTACATCAATATATATATGTGTATATGTATATATATATATATATATATATATATATATATATATATATATATATATACATATAGATACATATAGATATATCTATATACATATATATATATATGAGAGAGAGAGAGAGAGAGAGGGAGAGATGTATATAAATTCTGAGTGAGGCACATGTGTACAGATGTATTGCAACAGGTGCCTGGTGACAAAGGCATGGAGTGAACACCAGTGTCAAAACCGGAGTACCATACCACATTCCAGATCACCTACACCAGTAACCACCAGATATGTGATTGGCTGCCCACCACTGCATGTGTCAGGGGTGAACAGGGTCATAAATGTGTACAATAGTGGCCCCAATGATATTCACAGTGGCACACTATCCCTGGAATACCTGCACATGGTATGTGTCAGGGACATGGTGAGTCAGCTATGGACATGTAGGTCGGTGTACCCCTCCACACCACATAATGGATGCCATGGTATGGACCTCACATGACAGCTACAGATATGGAGAAGGACACAGTGACATGTACAACACTGTGACAATGCACTCAAACACATTACCAATGCACAGTGACTGACAACACCACAGAGTACACATATGCTACCCACATAGAGGTTACCACTCCTGGATTTACATATGTAAGTCACACCCATGACAGATGTCCAACAACCATAGTAACACCTCACACCATCCACAACCTAAATGTCTGCTGTGTGTCATCCGTGCCACTGCAATAGAGTGCACATGTGGAGGTAAGAGTTCCTACCCACAGATAAGACATACCCTGCAATAAAGCACACAGTGTTAAGAAGCAAGACTCCCATGAGTACATGTCACACATACCCCTGCTGAATGTTAGTCAGATAGGTAATATGCCATATGAGTCACCCTGTGTAACTGTGTGACAGCAGCAGATACCATCACACCACATGTGTCACAATGGTCAGGGTAGCAGAACAGTACGCTGCTGTAGTCCCAGGGGCAATAGCATATTGTATAGTATTGTATTGTAATGTAATGTATTGTGTTGTATTGTATTGGTATGTTGAGGTGCCTCCTTCGTGGAGTGGAACCACTGCTGCTGTGCGCCAGTGTACAGGTACATATCCTGTAGTCAGGCTAGTGTTACATAGCACTTCTATATGTGTGTTTAGCTCCTGTCAGAATTTATGTAGCATGCAACTGGGGATACCATCAGGTCCCATCCATGTTGTGTATTCTGCTGTCCTGCAGGTGTCTCTCACCTGGACATCTGTGATGACAGTGAGGTTACAGTCAGCTGGGATAACTATGCCTTATTTCGGGGGAGAGGGCGGGGTGACACCTGCACTGAACCTGTCTGCCACAATGTTGTCGATATCTGTGGTGTCAGTGAAATATTTGTTGTTGTGTACTACTTATGGGCATAGAGGATGGCTCCTGACCAGGTTGCTAACATAACTGAAGAAGGCTTTCTGGTTATCTGTAGTGTCACTCTTGATTTCCCTCTCAAAGTTGCCCATGTATTTTGTATGATGGAAAATAGATCCTTACTAGTGCTGCTCAGACATGCCCTCCCTTTATGGAATTATGCTCTGTCTTGCAGTAGCTTCCATCTTCTGTAATACAATCTGTCTATGGCTGGGGTCCACCAGACAGGATGCTGTCCCTTTGTGGAGAGTGTCCTGGTCATATATGGGATTGCATGATCCATGCATTCTTGGAGATGTCTGTAGAAAGCAATTGTGTAGGGGTCAGCATTGTGGGTTGTATCTGCCACTGGCCCAGTGGGCTGAAAGGATACCATATCACTGTTACAAAGTGTAAAGTTTGTATCTGTAATGTTATGCACTATAGTCATTTGTGCTGGTGGTGGAGGTGGGATATGTATATCCAGGGCAATCAGTGTGTGGTCAGCTCACAGTAGTTGAGGATGTAGACCATACAGTACCTAGATACAAACCCCCAGAGTGAGGAGGTGCTCTTGACCTGAATCAGTGTTCTGACTGCTGGGGTTTGGTAGTATGTTGTATGGAGTCTGCCAGGTACTGTTGCACAGTTGCTGGCTGAGCACTGATACCTGGCCATCTACATGTGTATCCACCAATAGACAGACAGATGCTACATATGTGAGATATGTTGTATCATAACAGTCGAGTAGCATGTGTAGTATGTGTGCCAAATTCTGCTGACATATATTGCTGATATCAGGTTATTTTCTTTCTCAGGTACATGGCCCACCCGCAGAATCCCACCTACTCCACAGCTGAGGATGAGGAGATACACCAGAGCCTGGTGCGGGATTATGCAATACTCTTTTCCCGCACCAGCCAGAATCAGCAGGAGAGGGCTACACTGTGGCAAGACCTTGTCCGTCGGGTAAATGACATAGGCACGCATAATAGGACATATGAGCAGGTACGACATCACTGCAGTGATTTAATCAGACATGTCCATCAGCGTGTGTCGGATATCCACAGGCAACAGGTCGCCACAGGTGGTGGGGTGGCTACACATCCCCCACTCACCAGACTGGAGGGACTACTCATGAGTGTAGTGGCTCCAGTCCGCCAGCAACAACAACAGCAGCAGACATGCATTATGATGGAGGCTGGAGCCACACAGCAGCAAGACAGTGAACGTGCAGGTAATATGCCATATGTATAGTTGACTGTTGTGTACACTGGTAGTTAATGCATGTGTGAGGTGTGTCCTTGGTTTGTAGCTGTCACCATAGTATTTAATGTGCAAGTGTGATATCCTCAATATTAGCTGCTGACCTGTGAAAGGCGACTGTTGTACTACTGACCTGTATCATACTCAGTAACAATGGCACAGTTGTGCCCACTGACATTAGTTTCTTCACATCTGCAGGACCCTCTGGTATAACAGCAATGCAGCCTATCCATGCTGGTGAGTGTGTATTAACAATTCCTGTAATAGTGTTGATAGTAATAGTATTATTTGGCTCACTTAGTAGTGCTCTTTGTATGCATGTAGGTGTGTCTGTGTCTGTGTGTTGATATCATGCATACTGAGTACTGTACAATTGTGTGAAACTGTGTGCATGTGTGCATGTGTGCATGTGTGCATGTGTGCATGTGTGCATGTGTGCATGTGTGCACCTGTGCATGTGTGCATGTGTGCATGTGTGCACCTGTGCATGTGTGCACGTGTGCATGTGTGCATGAGTGCATGTGTGCACCTGTGCATGTGTGCATGTGTGCATGTGTGCATGTGTGCACCTGTGCATGTGTGCATGTGTGCATGTGTGCATGTGTGCACCTGTGCATGTGTGCACGTGTGCATGTGTGCACCTGTGCATGTGTGCATGTGTGCACCTGTGCACTTGTGCATGTGTGCACCTGTGCGTGTGTGCATGTGTGCATGTGTGCATGTGTGCACCTGTGCATGTGTGCACCTGTGCATGTGTGCATGTGTGCACCTGTGCATGTGTGCATCGCTGGTAATGTGTAGACATTGTAAACTGTGTTTCCTGTTTCCCTCCCACAGGTTCTGTTGCTGCTCTGGTGTCATGTAGCAGGGAACCTGAGTCAGGTGCCGTGGGTACTGATAATGATGACATCTGTGTAATGGCACAGGAAGGTATGCCAGGGTCCGCCATTGGTCAGCCGATTGACAGTACACCGCTGTCGACCCAATCAATGCGCACAGTTATCCTGCCAATACACCCTTTGTCACCAATGTCCCTAGGTGATGGACAGCATACAGTGGGCATTGACCAGGGTAATGTGGTATCTGTGGCACATGCCTCCCCACACAGCAGCCATGGGCATGGCCCGGAGATGGTACCACACAGACAGATGTCCAGGGGTTCTCGTGGGAGCATCCATGGGCGTACTGCCCCTGTCAGACGTGCCCACAGAAGTCTTACAACCTCAGCTATGTTTCAGACTGTCATGCAGGCACAGTCACATATGGAACGGTACACCAGACAGGGTCTGAGGGAGCTGACAGCATGTCGCACAGCCATGACTGACAGTATGCGTGACATTGCTGCTGCCATCCGTGATTTCACCGATGTCATAGACAGACGTTGTGGGGACATATTAGACCGGTTCCACAACTGCATGTCCATGAGCCAGGGCGATGGTGGGTGGTTGAGGCATCGACGTGGCCGTATGCCAGCAACAGCAGCAGCTGGCAGTCGTCACGGATGACAACAGGGCCGCAGCCGCCCCCCATAGTGCCAGCAGCAGCCCCAGCAATGCTGGGTCTGTGCTGTCATCAGACCGCCCCAGGAGACCACGTGCACGTGGCTCTGGCCAGGCCCGACAGGGATCTGTGTCCATTCAATGAACACCTGCTTCTGATGACAGTACCCAGTCTGGGTTGGTACTGGATACGGTCCGTAGCACCCCTGCAAGGCAAAGGTACCGTGTCCGTGGCCAGAGACACTGATCTGTATGACCTGGCAGGTACAGTCTGTGGCTGTCCACAAACACCAGTATATGGCAGCCATGAGGTGGAACTGTGTGCATCCATACACACATGCAAATTGACAACACCTAGGGCTACCGCATACACGCACACACTGCATCAACATTGCCCCACCTTCTACTGCTGTCCCTCACCAACACACATACACATACATGTCAATTGGTGGTATCGGTGGCTGACTCAGGCATACCAAGTTCACACCCTGTGCATATGATGAAACTGTGCCACCTCCTGCAATCTGTAACAACTGTGCAGGTACAGGTTAACATGTTGCTGATGCACAGGGTGACCACATAGATGTGTAGTAATAGTATCATGTTGTTAACAGTACTGTGTGCTGAATTAATTGTGGGTATATCACAGCATGACTGATGCAGTAAGTGTGTGATTGTCATGTCCTGTTGTCTACACCCATGGCAAGTACCATAGTGTATCATCTGCACATGTTGGCATACTGGTGGTAATGATGTCAACAGAAGGCTACATACATAGGTAGCACAGGGGATAGGGTAATGAATGTAGTAATACACAATGATGGACATGTAAATTGCAAGTGGCATGTTGCCCACACTAGACTCTGCAATGCAGATGTTTGAGGACGTTGATATGGGTGCAGTACTACACGACTGGTACAGGACACACAGGAGCACCCTAGCACTGCATGCTCACATCTCATACCATGCTAGACAGCCCCAACACACATAACTAACTGTCACAGGAGGGAGAGTCCACATATATGTCAGGGATACTGTGGTGGCAGGCCAGGGAGCATACATCCTACTAAGTATGGAACCACTGAGTGAAGGCTCAGTGTCTGTTATTTGACATGTGTATTACTGCAGGTATGAGAACATGGGTTTCTATCCAGTTATTGTACATCCTGACAGTACATGGTCTGTACACTTGTGTGCACTGAGACTGGACCCTAGCCATCTGACCCGTGTATTTCCATGTACATGTGCATAGTGCCTGCATATTTGCAGTGTTACCTACTGGAACTGGTACAGTTTGTTTGTTGTACAATGGACTACATGCAGCCCTGTTTACTGTAGCTGTGTTTGCATGCATGTTTGCTTGCAATTACCCTGGAATACTGATCACACCTGCAATGCATAGTTATAGAGCTTCTGTGGACTCCTAGTGCCATCTGCATAGCCTACTATATGTATGTCCATGTCCCACTTGACAGGATGTCACTGTTTGTCCTGTTCACATGTACATTGCCTGTGACACAGTGCATATGACTTACCTGGCATGTGTCCACATGAGCAGTCATATATGCTACTGCTAACTAATCACAGGCACTACACCTTCACACATTCATCTTCTGTTGAATTACCTGCTTTGCTAGGGACGGCCTGCACCTGTCACCCCTGGGCTTTCAGATATTGGCAAAGGCTCTTGCTACCCCCATAGTGCCTATGTTAGGCAGGGCTCAAATGACAAACCCACCTTCATAGGTATCACAAGGGATAAGAAACTAAGAGCATTGCTACCCAACGCCAGAAGTCTAAACCTCCAGATGCATGCACCCAAAACACTCCTTGGCATGGAAAACATCGATATCTGTGCAGTAACAGATGCCTGGTTCAGGGCTACTGAGAGCACACCAGCACTACCAGGTTTAACCCGGTTGATTTCTTTGAAACAGTCACCAAGGCCATTGATGAGGGGAAGGTGTTTCACACAGCCTACCTGGACCTTGCAAAAGCATTCACAACAATACCCCACTTGGGCATTCTAGAGAAGCTCACCAGCTTAAATATAAGCCCCTATGTCACTAGATGGATTGCACAGTGGCTCAAGGACAGAACCCACATGGTTAGCATTGCTGGAGCCATGCCAGACCCCACACCAGTTACGAGTTGTGTCCCACAAGGCTCAGTCCTGGGACCTCTCTTGTTTGGTATATATTTATTGGAGGTACAGGCCAACACGGACGGACTGTGGCTGTCCAAATATGCAGATGACTGCAAACTGGCCACCATAATCGACTCTCCAGCTGACACAAGCATCTTCCAAAGGGGCATCATAGCAACAGACAACTTGTGCCAGAGCCATGGCCTTCCACTGAACAGTGTTTAGAAAGGGGAATGTGCATCCTGTAGTCTGTTCACCTAGTTGCCAAAAGGGACATTGTCCTCACACACACTAAACCCCCTCAGCCAAAAACACACACTTGTCAATTGCAGGATTCAAACCCCTATCTGACTATATTATGACACTTGAGACGGATGCATTAGCAGAGCGCGCTATTTGCATTACTGGGAGTTTTCCCTTCTCCTGCTATACTTATAGAGTGCTGACATCATCAGTGCTTAGAAAGGGGAATGAGCATCCTGTAGTCTGTTCACCTAGTTGCCAAAAGGGACATTTCCCTCACAAACACTAACCCCCCTTAGACAAACACACACACTTGCCATTCGCAGAATTCAAACCCCTACCTAACTATGTTATGACACTTGAGACGGACGCATTAGCGGAGCGCGCTATTCACATTACTGGGAGGTTTCTTTTCTCCTGCTGTACTTATAGGGTGCTGACATCATCGGTGTTTAGAAAGGGAATGTGCATCCTGTAGTGTGTTTTCCTAGTTGCCAAAAGGGACATTTCTCTCCCACAGACTTACACACACACCAACCCCACTCACACACAAACACACTGAGCATTTGCAGGATTTGAAATCCCCTACCTAACTATGTTATGACACTTGAGACGGACGCATTAGCAGAGTGCGCTATTCGCATTACTGGGAAGTTTCTTTTCTCCTGCTGTACTTATAGGGTGCTGACATCATCTGTGTTTTGAAAGGGGAATGTGCATCCTGTGGGGAGGCAGACACCAAGCACACTCTGGCTAGGCTGTCATTCCCTAGGGCAAACAGCCTAGAGTTGACCTCTACACCCATATGTTTAATTGTCAAATGCACATTATTTGTTGCTGATAGACTGTTTGCACATCTTTATTGCCATAGCATTCCCTGTTTGTATGAACAACTTGTGCATCTGTGGAAGATGTTTGCATATGGGAGGGATCCACTATATCACGTATGTCTCTGTAGTCATTTAACTGTGTGCACTGGGCAGACTGCTGTAATGTGGTTGGTTCCTGGAATAACACATAAAAATACCAGATATGTGTGTCCAACTGCTAAACCGAGATTTGGCCTAAGTGTGTGAGCATGCCCAGTTCAGCCTTCCCATGGCATGTTGTCTGACATATGTCTCATTTATCAAAGTGTGTGAGCATGCCCAGTGTGAGCATTCCATATGTTGGACTCTGCAGCCCACCACATTTGTGGATGAGTGTGAACTTCAACAAATATCACCCGTTTATGGTTGTGTGTTGTGTGTCATGTTGTGTAGTTACTGTACAACTGCTTTGTGTGTGAACACAACAGGATTATACTGTGCTTGCAGTGTTTGCATGGGATACTTTGCATACAGTTGTCAACATCCTTTCACACTGACCTAACACTGTAGTACTGTATAGTGTACTGGTAGTACTTTGACTGTGGTGGACAGTATCCTGGGCTTTACTGCTATCACTGCTTTACATTTCGATAGTGGGCACAACAGCCTGGTTAGGGGCCAGTTGTGTACATTTGACCATGTTGCATTCTGTTCAGATATGAACTACTTAAACCAGGCTTGTCCAACATTGGTAGTGTATTCCACAACATAGGTGTACATTTGCAAACACTAGCGATGTGCCCTAGTCCATGTCTAATGCTAGTTGGAGAGTGTGTTTGTCCTTCAACACACATTGTAAGTGGAGTTTGCCATGACATATGTCATGGTTAGTATACTGTGCCTCTGTCTACCTGTGACATGACAGTGATACCCAGGATAAATCTACCATCTCCCATCCACTCATCAAGATTCCTGTTGAGGAAGATTGATAAGTGACTCTATGGGTAGCCTGTACTGGGGTTCACTCATGGGTGGGGGTGGCTTCTGTGTTATGGATCACGCAGTACAGCTTGTCCTATGTAAGTCAGTGCTGGGGTTCAGGTCTCTCATGTGCATAGCTCACTGCCATTCAGATTGTACAAGGTGCAGCATGTTTATTGATGCCAGCAACACAGGCAACACATGGCATCTGTGCAAGCTCTTTGATACTCCTGATGAGGTACTGTTGGGGACTTTACGGTTGATGGAGGTGTCTGCTGAGGTACATCCCACAGGGGCTATTGTAGTCAATTGTACCGCTGATGAAGGATGACTGCAGAGCCACAATGACCTCCCTTATCTAGATCTGACAGCCTTCATGATTAGGTGGGTATATGGTATGTTTCTGTAAACACTACAGCACATGTTTGTCCAATGCAGGATATCTATCACCTTGTGTCCCCAGGTCTCTCATTACATGTTAACTACATAATGGGTTAACACCTATGTGGTAATTGGTGGGCACTTACTGTATATCCACGGGGTTGACTATACACGCTTCTGCAATTAGCTTGCTGACATGGCTATGGCACCAGTTGTCTGTTTCTATGTGGCCCTTTTGTGGGATGCTTGTGTCAGCTGGTGGATCATATGTGGTGAGCAGTTTGTAGTCCTCTGCAAACATGTTCGGACACAGTCCTTCCATGTTTGCCTGTACCTATGGGACATATATACCAGACGAGGGAGATCCCAGGACAAAGCCTTGTGGGATGCCAGTTATATCTGGTTTGTAGTCTGACATGGCTGCAGCATGTCTGACCATGTCTGTTCTGTCCTTGGTCTGGTTTGCAACCCTCTACTGACATGTGGGTTTATATTTAAGCTGGTGAGCCTATCTATAATGAACACGTAGGGTATTCTATAGAAGCCTTTGCAAGGTCCAGCTACACTGTGTGGACCACATTGCCCTCATCAATGACCTTAATGACTGTTTCAATTGAGTCAAACATGTTTAGGGGCAGGATCTGCACTTGAGAAAGCCACACTGGGTTGGGTCCGTGTCAGTAGGTCCCCAATATCTTTATGTCTGTGGTACATGCTGATCCTTTCCATAGCTGTGCAAACCGAGCTTCTCAGGATTCTGGGGTAGTAGTTTTCAGTATCCATTCAGGCAACACCTTTGTTGAGAAGGACCACTGTTGTTGTACACTGCTCTTTGGGTACATATTCTGTGGTAAGGCTGACATTGAGCAGTAGTGTGGTTTGGCATTCCGTTCATCTTGGAGTCCATGTTGCACTAAGCCCAGGACACCATCTCATACCATTGCTGCTGTGTGTTTTGCTTTGTAGATGTTGACTGTTACCTCAGCATCTGCAATGTCAGGGGGGCCAGCAGTCTGCTGGGATAGATATTCTGCATTCGGGGTTGCACTGCACCTGTCAGGATGTATGTTGGCAATATGTGTGTGTGTTTGTGATATTTGTGTGATTCAGGGCATATCTGTGAATTCCCAACATGGTTCCTACCATCAGTTGTGAAAGCCTTGGGATTATCCTTAGTGTCCTGTACAATTTGTATCTTCATAGGTTCATAGGTTCATACTAGGCTATCCACCCTAGGGCATTTGTTAGCCTAGCCAGAGTGTGTGTGGCTTTTGCCACCCCTTGCTATGTGAATATTATGGCCATTTATGATTTGCTTTGCTGTGCCTCTGTCTGGACATGACACAGTGAAGACCCCCAGTGTAACTCTACAATCATCCATCCACTTGGCAAGATTCCTGTTGAAGAGTGTCAGTGAGGGACTCTGCCTAACATGGAGTGGGATTCTGGTCCAGGGTGTGGGGAGCCTCTGGATTATGTATCTGTCCCACCAGCACATCCTATTTCATTATTTGTTGAGGTTGACATCTCTCACTCTCACAGCTCCGATGGATTTGAGTTTTCTGGGGTGGAGCATGTCTATTACTCCTGTGTTGGGCATGGCCTCCTACAACAGGCATGCAATGCCTCTGTGTAGGCAGTATGTGACTGCATTCAGCTGGGGTGTCTACAGCCAGGCAGCATATGACATATATTTGAGACCCTTTATCCTCTTGGTGAGGTAACTTTGAGGTCTTTCTAACTGCTGCAGGTGTCAGGTAAGGTACATCCCATATGAGGCATTGTACTAGATTATGGGTGTGATTAGAGAAAAGTATAGGGGCACAATGACCTCTGTTGACATAGATGTGAATCCTTTCCTGATACGGTGTCAGATGTAGACAGTCTTCCTAGCCACATTGGCAATGTGGGTGTCACATAACAGGTTACTGTCCACTTGTGTCCCTAGGTCCCTGGTTACTCCTTCCATACATAATGGTTTACCACCTATGTGGTAATTTGTGGTACCTTGTTTGGTATTTGGTGGGACATTCATACTGTCCAGTGTCTTCAGGACGGCTGGGTGGGGTTATTGTGTGTGAGAGTGCGGTCTGTAGCATGCTACAGACTGTACAGCAGTCTTGCCTACAGTTAGTTGCACATGGGTGAACTCCAATGCCTTGTGCATTGTCAGTTACCTGGACGTATGGGTGTCTGTGCTGACTATGGATACTCACCCTCCTTTTATGTTTTGTTCCAGATTTTGGGGCCATGACACATGATACGTGGTATAACCTGGTAGTGCTGGTGTGCTGTCAGGAGGCTTGCAGCAGGTCTCTGTCACTGCACAGACATCGATGTTCTCCATACTGGGGATGGCCTTGGGAGCATGCATATTGGGGTGTACACATCTGGCATTGGTCAGCATTTCCCTTATGTTTCTTCCCACTTATGTTTTCTAGGGTGGTGGGTCAGTCTTTTTAGCCTTGCCTACAAAAGGCTGTATGGAGGTGGCAAAGGCCTTATCCAATATTCAGACGCCCAGGGGTAACAGGTGCAGGTCATCCCAAGAACAGCTGCGTGGCTTGTCAAGCATGACATCCCAAGCAGACAGACATTGGATCCCCTTGGAATGACACCAGTAAGTGTGCCACTTGCTATGACTGATCATTCCGTGTTTGTACTGTGGCATTATTCTTGGTAAGGGTAGGATGCTGCAAACGGTGAGTGTCATACCGGCCTGGACTACATAATCAGATAGCTCATCTATGTCTCTTTTCATGCAGTCTAGGGCGGTACATCTCAGTTCATTCACACCAGCATGGACTATGACTGCATCATATTTCTACTTGCTTTGGAGTGACCTACATACTTCTGTTATGTGGCATATTGTGGCAGCCTACAGGCAGCTTACTGTACCCTTTCCCTTGTTCAGTCTGGTGTGCGGGACAGCAGTGTGTCTGACTATGGAGTCACCTATTACAACTGTATCAGGCATGTTGTTTCTCCTTCTGGCCTGTGACTGTTTGGCACACCAGCTTTGTGTACTATGTGTTGCATGTGCTATGTTTGAAGGTTGTTTGATTGGGTGTCTGCTTTAGAGGCCTCTGTTGGTGTGCTGTGTTTGTAATTTGTGCCTCCGGGAATGTTTTTCTGTGTTTATGTGTTTGGTTTGCAGTTGTGATAGGTCTATGTGGGACTGTGTTTGTGGTGTGTATGGTTACCTTCTCCTCCTGACTTGTTTTGGGAGTACTGAGTTGAGGGAGCTCAGCCTCCAGTTTGGATAGATGGTTGCATCTCTCACATATATTTGTATTTCTTGGGTGGAGTTGGGGTTGTCTGTGTACTTGGGGCAGGTGTAACATTGCCTCAGGATTCACAGATTCCACTTGTTGTGGCTGGCCTTAGTGGATTGTATGTGTGGACAGATTTTATTGCCATACTACTGATCAGTGATTACTTCATTGTTTATGTTTGCTCTATCATGTAGTAGCTTCCTCATTCTCTTGCATGGTTTGGATATGGCTGGTGTCCACCATGCCAGATTTCTGCGTGTATGGCATTGTGTCTTGTTTTAATTTAGGACTGCATAATCCAAGCATTCCTGGCAGTGTTCATGGAATGGCTGTATTACAGGTTCTGAGGTGTGGCCCATATTTTGCACCTGCACGGGACCTTTAATGGATTCCACATCAGTTTGAAGGAGTGCAAATATTGCTTAACACATGTTTTCCACTGTGGTTTTCTTGCCAGGGACTGTGGTCAGGATTTGTATATCCAGTGTGATTACTCTATGGTCTGGTTTTACCAGTGAGCAATACACTTCTCATCTTGCCATCCAGTACCCATGTTGCTGAGTATCACATCCAGTATGCTTACCCCTCTTGTGGGAGTGGTACGTTGTTCCTGGGCCTTTTGGTTTATGGATTCTATAAACTTTTGTCCTACACTGTTGGAGGTAGTATAATGCTCCCAGTCTATGTCTGGGTATTTGCAGTCACCCAATATAATGTGGTTTGGAGGACTTGATATATTCATGTATTCCAGCATAGGCCGGGTGCAGTTCCTGGTGTTGGGACAGTAGTCTGTAGCAGGCTATAAACTGGGGGGCAGTTTTAGCCACTGTTACTTGAGCATGGCTAGTCCATGCTGCTTTTTGTTGTGGTACCAACATGGGGGTGTGGTTATCTTTGACAATTCTTGCTAGTCACCCTCCTTTTGTAGCTTGTTCCAAGTTTTGAGGCTGTACAGCACAGTATGAGGTGTAACCTGGTAGTGTTAGGGTGCTGTCGTGAGCCTTGGCTCAGTTTTCTGTTACAGCGCAGATATCAACATTCTCCATACTGGGTGAGTTTAGACTGCATGCATCTTGCTGTTTCAACTTATCCCTTATCTTATTCTTATCCCTTCTGATACCTATGGAGATAGGTTTGTGTTTTCAGCCTTACCTATTCAGGGCACACTGTGGGTGACAACAGCCTTTGCCAGTATCCATACGGCCTGCACTGATAGGTGCACGCCAGTCCTAGCAGGTGGTGCATCATGTCATGCTCAGCATGTCATCCCAGACTGGCACACATTGGATCCCCTTTGACTAACTGCGATACTTCAGTCAACTGTTGCACTTGATCATCTCATTGTCATGTTGTGGCATGATGCTTGGTGAGGGTAGGATGTTAGTCAGGGTCCTCAGGTGTGCATATAGTACATGGTGTTACATTACTTAACACATAGCATTCATGCCTCAGGTGGTGCTGCAGGGCTGTCTCTGTCGGATGCATATTACACTTCCCTGTACATGTTTGAGAGCAGGTTGTGTCATGTTAGGCATCCCTGTTACTATATGAGTGAGTCAGAGAGGGGTATCATTCCCAGGGTTCCTACTGAGCCAGTGTATGTGCTATGCGTTGCCTCTTTGCAAAGGCCAGGGCATACTGGGCACGCCTCCTTCTGCCTACTGGGGCAGGCTCAGGTTGTTCCTCCTCCGAGTCACGCTCTGCCTGTGATGGCCTTGGCAATGGTGGGGGGCTGTTTGGCCCGGCCCTATGCTGGTCCTGCTGCAGCTGTTTTCGCAAGATCATATTATGTAGCATAGCACATACCATGACAATTTGGGTACATGTAGTTGGTGTGTACTGCAAGGCCCCACCAGATGTGTCCAGACACCGGAACCGTGACTTGAGCAGCCCAAACACACGCTCTATTACATTACGTGTTTGTGCTTGTGCCTCATTATGGCATTCCTATTCAGGTGTGTGTGCGTTTCTGATGGGTGTCATCAGCCACGGCTCCAGTGCATAACCTGCATCCCCCACTAGGTGTCCGTGCGGGATGTCCCCATTGGCAAATGTCTGGTACAGCTGCGTCAAATGCCAGATGTGGGAATCGTGGTAGCTCCCAGGACAGCCAGCACACACATTCATTATTATGCCCTGGGCATCACACATGACCTGGCAGTTGATGGAGGGGAAGCCCTTGCGGTTGATGTATGCCCTACCCCGCTCACCGGCTGGTGCTTTGATGTGTATGTGCGTGCAGTCTATTGCACCCAGTACCTCAGGGTATTCCGCTATTTTCTGGAAGAGACACATATTGCTGGCCAATACCTCACGGGCATTGGGGAAATATACATGATCACTGACATGTGCTGACATGGCATCCAGGAACTGGTGCAGTACCCTGGAGGCTGATGCCTGTGATATCCCCATCATATCACCAGTTGGTCTTTGGAAGGTACCTGTTGCTAGTATTCTTAGGCCAACACATACCTTGGTTTCCACTGGGATGGGTTCCCCTCTGTTGGTTCTGTGTGTGAGGCGTGGCCTGCACAGCTCCACTGTTTGCTGCAGGAGGTCTCTGTCCACTCTATAGCGCTCTACTATCTCCAGCTCATGTAACCCGTGGTAGGTGACCCTGGGCCTGTACACTCTTCTCCGTCTCCTCACTGTGGGTTGTCTGGCACCATCTGCATTGTCACCACCCTCAGCAAGTCGCCTATGTCTCATTATGACAGCTATGGCAGCCCCTAACATTTCTGCTCTGAGTTCAGCTTTCACTTCTGATAACTTAACTCCTGTCTTGCAGTGTCTCTTCAGAGAAACATTCTGCACTGCTGTTTGCAGAGTTTTAAGTGCTGGGCTGGGCTACTATTCTGCCTGTGTAATTGCCTGCATCTAACTGTTTTCACCTGCTAGCTCCAGCAGTATTCCCTGCTAACTTCCTACTACATCTGTTGCTTCCTTTTTCCTTTCTGTTTCCTCAGGGAGGAGCCATGTGCAAACCAGCAGAAACACGCTCACAGTGGCTTACACGCGTGCACACATACTTACACAGTTCAGAATCTGCTTATTCGGTTTTAAACGCGTGCACGCCCACGCAAACAGTGTTAAACATCTCCCAACACGCTCCCACATTCTCAGTCTGCCTTACACGTGCGCACACTGCCTTACACGCACGCACACTGCCTTACTCGCGCTTCGTGGCGCGCACACGTGCGCATACACATCCAGCAAGAAACTTTGGTGTAGGCAACAGTGTACACCTTCCATTTCTTGACTTTCTCATGCTTACTTAGTGGCACACCTCTTTCCATGATATCTGTCTGACATCTGTCATGTAACTCTAACCTCCAATGAACTGCATTTCTTTCTACCATTCCCCCCTGTGATGTCACCTATCTCCTACTCTGTTCCTCCCCCTTATGTAACTCTTACACTACTCAGAATGTGCTCATTTGCTATGTGACAGTGGAATTCAGTATCCTTACACTCATTTGCATCAGATTGCCTACTAATGCTTAGTTACATCTCTTAGACTCAGCTTCCCCCCTTAGCAACCACTACACGGTGGCCATGTTGGTTTTGGTCTGCTGGTCCCTGCATTGACATTCCATGTATTGCATAAAACCCACATTTGTGGGTTTAAGACCTTCGTTTTTATGTTCTATGCAGCGCAGCCCATTTGCGCGGGGCTGCGCTGGGTTTAAACATTGGCAATCGCCAAAAAAAAAATTATATTTTTCATATATTTGCATCAGGTTACCTTGCCAATGGCCACATATTTGGCCATTGGCATGCTGCCTGACACATATGCACCCTTTATTTGGAGCTGACATGGCTCCATTGCAGTTTTTGCAGAAACGTACTCAGTTGTCAACTGAGTACATTTCTGCAGCTAACACGGCTCTTACACGGGCTGTTCTGGGCTTCCTGGATCGCTAATCATCCTCATTTGCATGCTATTCGGCTGCAAGTGAGGTGATTAGCTTATCCAAGCCCACTCCGTGTAAGAGACGTTTTAGCTTGACTCTTACACGGACTTTGGGCTGTTCCTGGATCGCGAAGGCTGCATGGAGTCTTACACTACTCTTAGACTCCGTGCAAGCCTTTGTGAATCCAGCCCAGTATGTACATTTCTTTTAACATTTTTCTCTTTCCTTTAAGTTAGTGGATCCTCAGAGTTACAGTATGTGGGACCCAGAGCTCTGGAGGCTTGAACCTCATGTCAGAGGGAGTGGGGTCCATTGACAAAAGAAGAAAAAGAGTTTTGTGTGTCTTGTGACCCTTTGCATGTCATTTTTTTTTAAGTTTGTGATAAGTTTAGCTTTAGAATTTGTGGGAGTAATTTTTGTTTTCTTAGTCACCATTCTGAGAGCAGATCTTTCATAATGAATGCCATGCAGAAAATGGGATTGACGCTAGTCAGACTATGTTAATTGGTGGTGGAAATCGAAGAGAAACATATATGGTGATAAGCACCTCAGAATTACACTTGTAATCACTTGCTATTAATCATGGGAATTAGCCATTAATTGCTTGCTGACTTTATTTATTCTATTGTTGCTTATACAACATAGTAATACATTTTCTGCACATAATTTCTCCTTACTGGAAATCAAATTCAGCAAGGCCTACTTATCACCTATGTACCATCAATAAAGCTGATGTGTGCTTTCAAGGCAAGATGTTTTTAAAAGTGCTTGGACACTGTGACAAATCGAAATGCTGCCAACCCAGGTAGCTGGAATTTGGTAAATAATTATATGTCACTTGAAAATATTAATATGATTTATACAGAAATGTGACAGTAGCAGCCCAGCTATCTGGAATTTTGTAAATAATCATATACCATTTGTGAATATTAATATGATCCATAGGTTTGTCTTACAACTGTAAGAGAACTATATGTTATGTGTTTATTAAACTACTGGTGCGGAAGTGTGTATTGAACTGTATGTTATAAAATGTGCTTCAAGAATGTAACCACAGTGTACCCTGCTGGAAAAGAGCAGAAATGGCTATAAACTATATGTCTGTGCAAATGTATATTTTCTTAGTAGAAGTTGGAACATACAAAGTTAACTTACAAAACTCTAAGAAAATAAGTTGAAAAGTAAATAGTTTTACGATGTGCTATAAAGTTAATTAATACAGCAAGAAGACAGGATGTCTACAGCTAGAAGTTCTTTCTATTGTCTTGAAAAACAGAAATAATGACTTGGTTTCAAATGTAGAGTGTTTTCTGCTCTGTGACTTCCTAGCAGCTGCACATCTGAGAGATAAGTATTTTTGACACAATACATTTTAAGTTTCTGTTAGCATGGGAACTGAAGGCAGTTGACAAAGACTGATGTCATCCAGCTGACCAAACAGTAACGTTTTAGCATTAATTTGGGAACTCTCTCAGAGACTTTGCATTTTGTGTTTGTCTTTGGACCTGTTAACATCCTCTCATCATCACTTCTGCCTTGCTAATAGTAAGTAACTAGATCACAGTGATATCTCTTGGATATAGATAGGACTATAGTAAAGATTAGTTTAGATGTTTTCTTTATTTATTTGAGACTGTCCTGCAATGTTGTTTTAAATTCTTTCCTGTGATTCTGAATTCTGTTGTGACTGTGTTATTGAGTATTGTTTTGTTCTTTTATTATTTATTGTTAAACATATTTAAACCTTTTAATTGTGTCTGGTTTGTTTAGATATATGTAAGCTCTTAGCATACTTGCATATGTATTTGGTGAAACTGTACAGGGCACTCTTAAATAGCCTTGAAAGTCTTGGTCACACTTACCATTTGGATAATAGTAACATTACACAGTAGAATTAGTCACCCTTTGTAAGGGCCTTATAGTAGCAGATAAAGAGCTGGTCAGTGGCAGTGATTACTACCTTTTAGACTGGGCAGAAGGGGACATAGCTAGTAAACTTGTGCCAGCCTTCCCCAGGAGTGTGTGTGTCTGTTTGCATATAAAATAAAATCTCAAAGTGTGTATGTGTCAGCTACTTGGGTATGGACATGAAGCACTGGTTGGACAGAGAGGGTGCTGGAGGTTTTGGATTAACCACTTGGCTGATATCGTAGCCCTATAACTGTGCCAGTGGGGAGTGTTATTGGGGATCTGGAGAAAGAGGGAGAAACCAGCCCCTGACTGACTGTGATCTCTGTGTGCTCTTAAGGGGAATTGTACTTTACTGTGTGTGTACTTGTCATCCTCCCAATGTGCACGTCCCTCACTGGTGCTAGTGGTGAGGACTGAGGCTCCTTGATTACTGGGCCAGTGCAGGGATGTCACATATTAACTGTTTGGCAGTGGTGGGATATCCACATCACATATTAATTGGTTGACAGTGGTGAGATAGCCACATCACATATTAATTGGCTTGTAGTTGTGTGGATATTGAATTCCTGTAGTTTATGTACAGTGGTCACTGAAGGTGATTGTACTCTTAATCAACCACACAGTGAACATTCAGAGTTCATATCAGAACTGTTTTATTTATTTTTTTGTTAGCTTAGTTAGTCAGGGAGAGCAGGCAAGCATATCAGCAGAGGAGTATGGCAAGCTGACAAGGAGCCAGTGGGCTAAAATGTGCCAGGCTAAAGGACTGGTGCATGCAAAACTGACTAAGGCAGACATGATTGCAGCTTTAGTCACAGCTGCATCACAGAATAGCAATCAGAAGGACAATCAGACTGGCCATGGAGATGTACAACTTTCAGAAAATGGACAGCTCAACCTTTCCACAGAGGACTTAAAAATCCATCTGGAGTTAAAGAGACTTGAGTTGAAGGCCAAGCATTTGGAAATAGAAGCAGCAGAGACTGAGACATTTGGAGGCTGAAGAAAATGAGAAACTGCAACATCTAAAGGCTGAGGAAAATGAAAAACTACGAAGTCTGCAGGTTGAGGCAAATGAGAGGCAGAGGCACCATGAAAAGGAGATGCTGACATTCTGCCAGAGTCGTGGATGTAATGGGGAAGGGAGTAACCAAACCCCAGAAACAACAAAGGTCAATACATTTTTTCCACAATTTACAGAGGGGGATAATTTTGATAGTGTCATTCATATGTTTGAGAGGGTATGTAAACAGTATAATGTTGACCAAGGACTCTAGGTATGGTTCCTGGCCCCCTTACTCCATGGTAAAGCTGTAACTGTTCTTTCCAGATTATCTGATGCTGATTGTTTAAATTATAATGTTGTAAAAAACTGTTTGCTAGAATGTTATAAGTTAACACCTGAACCTTATAGAAAAAAGTTTTGTGAGCACAGACATAAGGCAGATGAAAGTGTGTGTGAATATGTTGCTGAACTGAGCACTTGTTTTCATAGGTCGGTAAGTGGATGTCAGGCCACCACTTTTGAAGGCTGGCAAACCTTTTGGTGAGGGAACAAGCCCTTAGCACTTTGCCTGAGGACATGAGTTAGCTGATATACAGTGCAATACTGCAGATGAGTTGGGGAAGAAGGGTGACTTATACCTAGCAAGCAGGGCATCACTGCACAGGAAAGGGACAGCCAGTGCTGCTCATGGGTCTAAGGGAACCCATTGTGGGCAGCCCAGACTGCCCCAACAGAGTCTTCCAGTAGCAGGGGAAGCCACTAGTTCAGGTATACATCCAAGACCTAGGGTTAAATGTTTTAAATGCAACCATTGGGGCCATGTAGCATATAGATGTCCACAGAGGCAAGTTGGGGAACAAAAGGTGGGAGAGCCAGTAAGTGGGAATGACAAAATGCCAACAGTAGTTTGTCTGGAGACAACTAGAGTACCAAACTACCACTAGAGGTTACATACTATCTTAGTGAATGGTAAAGAAGCCATGGCTAAGAGAGACACAGCCTCTGACCTAACCATTGTGAAGCCTGCAATGATTACAGAGGAGCACTACTTGCTTGGGCAGTCTACTCCAGTCAGAGCATAAGGAAGGACCCCATTCCAAAAACCTTTGACTAGCATTCAGCTTCACTGGGAGGGTGGAAAAGGAAGCCAGCAAGTAGGTATGTTTGAGGATATCCCTGAAAATGTCCTGATAGTGAATGATTTTGATAATGCAGTGCCGTGTGTACATGCAGTTACATACAGTCAGGCTTGGAGACAAACATGTAGTTCTGGTGCCTGGGGGAGACCTAAACAGACCATACACTTGCTGCTAGGACTAGTGAGGTGGTTACTTCAGGGAGGGAGCTAGACTGAAGATGAGCCACAGCTGCTTGTGGGTACTGATGTTCCCTTGGACAGAGTGACTGCAAGGGCAGAGGTGAGTAGTATTGCTCAGGATGACAGTGAGACACTGCTGTCAGAGGATGCCAGACTTCCTGTGGAAGGGGAGCTAGGAATGGTTACAAAGAAAGATCTGAGACAGGCTCAGCTCTCAGACACTACATTACAAAGCCTGAAGGAGGTAGCTAGTGAGGCACCTGATTTTCAAGGGAAGGGGGAATCTGTATACTGGGACAAAAGGGTACTGTATAGAGAGTGGACCCCTGGGGGAGGGCTAGCGGGTGAGAGAATACAGCATTTGGTAGTGTACAGAGCCTACCATCTTGCACTTCTAGCCATAGCCCATGAAATTCCCTTTGCAGGTCATATAGGCATAAAGTGTAGAAAGAGTTGTATTATGCAGAACGTTTATTGGCCCAGGATTTCCAGAGATGTAGCAGGGTACGGTAGGAGCTGTGAGCAGTGCCAAAAGGTAGGCAAGGCAGAAGACAAGGTGAAAGCTCCTTTGATGCCTTTGCCTGTGATTGAGGAGCCATTTGAGAGGGTAGCTATGGATACCATGGGGCTTCTGAGTACCCCAAGTTCCGCAAGGGAAAAGTTATATCTAGTGGTAGTAGAGTATGCTACAAGATACTATGAGGCAGTGGCCTTGTCCTCCATTGAGTCAGAAAAGGTGGCAAATGATTTGTTAGAGATTTCCAGCAGGGTAGGTTTCCCAAAAGAAATACTGACTGACAGAGGTGCCACTTTTATGTCAGACCTGCTGGCTAGTTTGTGGAAGTACTGTGGGGTGAAGATCCAAAAGACCACCCCCTATCATCCCCAGACTAATGGTCTTGTTGAGGGGTTAAACTCTACACTCAAGACCATGCTACGGGATTTTCAAACCAGTTTAAGAGGGACTGGGATAAATATTTCCCCCATCTGTTGTTTGCTTACAGAGAGGTTCCCCAGGAATCCACAGACTTTTCACCCTTTGAGTTGCTGTATGGGCATAGGGTGAGAGTGCCTCTATATTTGATTTGAGATGAATGGAAAGGTGAGTGTGAATCTCATAAGGAGTCTATTGTGGCATACGTCCTAATCCTCAGGACAAAGCTCAGGGCACTCATGGGCTTGACCCAGGATAACCTGGCAGAAGCCCAACAGCAGAAAAAGGTCTGGTATGACAGGAATACTCAAGCTAGAGAGTATGCTGTAGGGCAGAAGGTAATGGTTCTCATTCCTGTCAGACATAGCAAGTTGCAGGCAGCTTGGGAGGGACTCTGCAAGGTGGTAAGGAAGGTCAGTGATGTTAACTACATGGTAGAACTGCTAGGCAGGAGGCAGGAGCACAAACTGTACCATGTTAACATGATGAAACCTTACCATGACAGGGAGGCCCTTGTGCTAAGTATTTGCTGTACAAGGCAGGAGGAGTCTGAGGGGGATCTATGGCTACAGGGAGCCACCGAAGACAATCCCAAATTACTATGGTGGAGCCTAGTGTTGCAAGCATATGACAGGACAATGAAGTACTGTACTGGGGTCAGCAATGCCAAGGCAGCTGGAATCTCAAGACAGGGAATGAGGTAAGGTATTCCCAGATAGGCTCACCCCTCTCAAGCAACATTTCTCAAGGGACACTTGAAAAAATAGTTTGAGTTTTTGTGTGTGTGGGGAAGTGTGACAAACCAAAATACTGCCAGCCCAGCTAGCTGGAATTTTGTAAATAATCATATGTCATTTATGAATATTAATATGAGCCATAGGCTTGTTTTACAAATATAAGAAAACTAAATGTTATGTTTATATTAAATTACTGGTGCAGAAGTGTGTGTTGAACTGTATGTTATGTACTTCAAGAATGTAACCACAGTGTACCCTGCTGGAAAAGAGCAGAAATGGCTATAAACTATATTCCTGTGCAAATGTATGTTTTCATAGTAGACAGAACATACAGAATTAACTTGCAAAACTCTAAGAAAATAAGTTGAAAAATAAAGAGTTCTACGATGTGCTATAAAGTTAGTTAATACAGCAAGAAGGCAAGATGTCTACAGCTAGAAGTTCTTTCTATTGTCTTGAAAAACAGAAATAATTACTAGGTTTCAAATGTAGAGTGTTTTTATTGCTTTGTAACTTCCTAGCAGCTGCACATCTGAGAGATAAGGATTTTTGACACTGAGGTGATACATTTTAAGTTTCTGTTAGCCTGGGAACTGGAGTTAGGTGACAAAGAGTGATGTCATCCAGCTGACCCAGCAGTAATGTTTTGATATTAATTTGGGAACTTTCTCGGAAACTTTGCATTTTGTATTTGTCTTTGGACCTGGAAACATCCTCTCGTCAGCACTTCTGCCTTGCTAATAGTAAGTAACTACATTACAGTGATTTCTATTACATATAGATAGGAATATAGTAAAGATTAGTTCAGATGTTTTCTGTATTTATTGAGACTGTCCTGCAATGTTGTTTTAAAATATTTCCTGTGATTATGAACTCTGTTATCACTGTGTTAAGTTATTGAGTATTGTCTTGTTCTTTTATTATTTAATATTAAATATATATAAACTTTTTAATTGTGTCTGGTTTGTTTAGAGATATTTAAGCTCTTAGACTACTTGCATATGTATTTGGTGACACTGTACAGAACACTCTTAAATAGCCTTGAAAGTCTTGGTCACACTTACCATTTGGATAATAGTAACATTACACAGTAGAATTGGTCACCCTTTGCAAGGGCCTTATAGTAACTGATAAAGAGGTGATCGGTGGCAGTGATAACTACCTTTTAGTCTGGGCAGAAGGGGGCATAGCTAGTAAACCTGTGCCAGCCTTCCCCAGGAGTGTGTGTGTGTGTGTGTGTGTGTGTGTGTGTGTGTGTGTGTGTGTGTGTGTGTGTGTGTGTGTGTGTGTGTGTGTGTGTATAAATCAAATCTCAAAGAGTGCGTGTGTCAGCTACGTGGGCAGGGACACAAAGCACTGGTTGGACAGAGAGGTGCTGGAGGTTTTGGCTTGACCACTCGGCTAAGATCTTAACCCTATAGCTGTGCCAGTGAGGAGTGTTATTGGGGATCTGGAGAAAGAGGGAGAAACCACCCCCAGGCTGATTATGATCTCTGTGTGCTCGTAAGGAAAATTGTACTTTACTGTGTGTGTACTTGTCATCCTCCCAATGTGCATGTCCCTCACTGATGCTAGTGGTGAGGATTGAGGCCCCTTGATTAATGAGCCAGTGCAGGGGCATCACAGACACTATCCTGCTTGTCAGCACTGCTATAAACATCTTACCTGAAAGGGCACAAATGAACTTGGAAACACAACTTACCTTTAATTTCTCTACAAACTGGATAACATTTCTCTAAGTATTAAATCATTGTCTTATAACTAGTATCTATACTTAACCAACATTTTTATATTGTGTCTAATGTGATAAATCACTTGCATTGTAGGTTCTTATTGATATTATTTTTGAAGATTGTAAGATTATTGTTCTTAAACTGTTTTTAATACTTTGGAGCTTTTCTCTTCAGGCTTCTGCTGAAAATGGGCTCATACCCAGTCAGACTTTCCAGGAAATCAAATCTCAGTCAATCAATCAATCAATCAATCAGTCAATCAATAAATAAATAATATCATACCATCATCAGAAGCTGCAAAGTGAGTTAATAAGAAGATAATGTGATACAATCAATTCACGTAAACAGATTAAATAACTACTGCTGGTAAATAAACATATCTTTGGTAAATCAGATAAGGAAATCATTGTACTATAACTGTACCAATACACTGGCACCCAAACTCAAATCCATTTGTCTGTCTGTCTGTCTATCTATCAGAGTATGTTGACCAAGTAATTCTGACTGACTATAATCTTTTTTCAGAGGATGCCCAAGAGAGAAATGCCATATGAAATTCATTCAGTAACTTGGTTCAATAGGGAAAATGTATTAATATTAATATTATTATTATTATTTTTATTATTACAGTTCTAGCATACATTATAAGAACATACAATGCCTATCAACTATTTCAGTAACTATTTAAAAAGATATATTAAAATGTAGCGACAGAATTTTTAGACTAATATGGACTCAGCAAACAGGTTACACATAATTTTCAAAGAAAGAGCAGGAACTAGGCAAAGGTCCTCTATAACTAAAACAGCAATATTTTTCAAAAGACCAAAGAGGACCAACTACAGCTTAAACTAAAACAGCTTTAATAAATCAAGAAAAGGAGAATAAGCGCTTTCACGACTTCCCAGTCGCTTCTTCAGACTCAAATACAAAAAGAACAGCATCAAAGCACTTAAAAAGACTGCCCAATTTTAAGCAATTAACTAATTAGTCAGCTTAAAAGTATATCTCCAGAAACTACACCACAATAAACAGGACATGCTGGAGAGATAGATTCCTGTCCCAGAAACTTCCCATACTCTGGAAGTTACCCATCTATGTCAAGCAACGTTCCTCATTAGCACTCTTCAAGAAAAATCTCGATGAGTGGATGGAAAATAGGAAATACACCCCAAGGATCACTTCTGTGGCTCTGCTCGACAGTGGCACAGGAAAATAACTTTCTTGGGTGGCGTAAGCCAGGGAACCTTGTTGGCTAGGCTTGCTTATGCCCTTGGGCAGATAGCCAAGTACCTACCTATGAACCTATAACCTATAAAAAGATTACATTTCATATAGTCAACCTGTCAATAAATAAGTAACATCATATAAGAAATACATTGAGTTTAAAAACTTTTTAAAAAACACTATATTCAGTGGGGGAGTGCGTGTGCTTAATACTGGTTTAATAGGTACAGTATCATCAATGCCTGGTTTCTTGTCTGCATTAAAATGTACTATCCATCTGAGGTTAGCTAATTCTGTTTTATTCTTTATGTTACTTACTGATGTGAAAGTGCTTCCTCTCTTTTTTTTTTGTTTATTAAAGCTGTTTTAGTTTAAGCCATGGTTGGTCCTCTTTGGTCTTTAAAAAATAGGTTACACATAATGTCACAATGACAGGAATATTGTTATTTATTCATGTGAGTATTCATTTTAAGCTATCACTTACATATAAGAAGAAATTAAGCAGAGACGTAAAGACAGTGTACTGTGTTGATGAGTTGTCATGATTTGTGGGTCTACTTCATTTCACTGAAAGCTCTTTTCACTGAAACTCAGTTGCCTGTGCACAATTTACTGAAAGCTCATTTCACTGAAAACTCATTTGACTGAAACTCATTTCATTGAAAGTTATATATATGGCCTTTTCCTCACTGTAGTGCGATCCTGGAGTTAGTATATAAAGTAAGGGGGGGTGGGGGCGCAGCTCCCCACATTGTGGGGAGTGGGTGGCATAGCCCCCCACAAAGTTTGTTATATATTGTCTTCTGGAAAGAGTTAGTCTTTGGACTTGCAAGTATCCATATCTATGGTTTTAAACATTTAAAATAGGTGGGGGGCATAGCCCCGACCCCCCCCCATGTGGGGGCTGTGCCCCCCCCTAATTTATATACTAACTCCAGGATCGAACTACAGTGGGGAAAAGCCCATATATAATTTTCAGTGAAATGAGTTTCAGTCAAATGAGTTTTCAGTCAAATGAACTTTCAATAAATTGTGCACAGGCAACTGAGTTTCAGTGAAATGAGGTTTCAGTGAAATGAAGTAGACACTGATTTGTTGCATCTTAGCCCAAAATATTCTTGCCAGTGTAGAAGTGCACACAATGACATAATTTCTACATCGGCAAGATGTGCAGAAAATTATCAGACCAAATCAAGGAACACACAAGAGCAATAAATCACATTGATTCCAAGAACGTTTTTGCCAAACACAGCACAGTGTGCAACAATGGTTCATTCAAATTTTGTACTTGAACAGACTGCAAACTTTTGAAGGAGATTTTGATACTTCATTAGAAGTTAAAGATCTCAAATGGAAACCTCTGCTCAATGCATAAGCAATACCAGGACTCAATGAAAACTTGAACTTAAAATGCAGGCTGAGAATGTACAGATAGAAACCATCACTCAACTTATTGTTTATGCAACAAGTTTTAGCAGTACCAAAGGTCTAACAATTTGTTAAAGTTTCAGCAATCAGCTTTTGCTATGTTTCTGTTTCATTTAAAGCTCTCTAGCATCTCTTTCCATTGGTCAATGTACTAGCTCTTGTACATTAATCCTGATTGGTTACTGTACGACAACCACTATTTGAATATGCACCCAAACATCCAGTGCCTTATGATTCACATCAATTTTTCTGGTTAATTCACATTGGTTAATGTCTACAAATCATTTTAAAATATTTTTGGTGGTTCTAGAATCTCTAAATGTTTGTTATTTATTACTTGTGTCTCTCTTAATTTATAATTTCTGATGAAATTATATTAAGTAAGGAACAAAAGCATTTAAATATTGCAAGTCCAATGTCCTTTCTCAAAGGGTCATAGATATTTTCTTAGTTTGTATATATATATATATATATATATATATATATATATATATATATACACACACACACACACACACACACACACACACACACATATATAGGTTCATAGGTTCATAGGTAGGTACTAGGCTATTGGCTCTAGGGCCTATATAAGCCTAGCCAAAAAGGTACCCTGGCTTTTGCCACCCAAGAAAATTATTTTCCAGTGCCCCTGTCAAACAGAGCCACAGAGGTAATCCCGAGGTGAATTTCCTATTTCCCATCCAATCATCAAGATTTTTCTTGAAGAGTGCTAATGAGGAGCTTTGTTTGATATAGATAGGTAGTTTGTTCCAGAGTATGAGAAGTCTTGGGGAGAGGAATCTAGCCTTCCAGCATGTTCTGTTTATTGTGGTGACAAGGTTTAGGTCCCTAGATCATGTATCTCGGAGGGATTGAGATTTCTTTAAGTGGAGCATGTCCAACAGCTCTGGGTTTGATATAGGTTTGTATGTTAGGCAGAGATCACCTCTGAGTAGGTGATATGTGACGAAGTAAAGCTGGAGTTTTTTGAGACGGTCTTTGTAGGGCATCTGTTTGAGGCCAGTAATCCTCTTTGTGAGGCATTTCTGCAGCCTTTCCAGTTGTTGTAGATGTCTGTGAGGTACATACGAAAAGGGGTGTTGTACTCCATAATGGGTCTAATGAGTGATGAGTAGAGGGGAACAATGACCTCTTTTTTCCTGGATGAGAAATCTTTTGTGATGAGATGTGCCACATAGAAGGATTTTCTGACTACTGTGGTGATGTGATTATCAAAGGACAGACTACTGTCCACCTGTGTCCCAAGGTCTCTTATCACACTTTTGGTGTTAAGTAGACTACCACCTATGTGGTAGCTCATGGGTACAGAGTTTTTACCACAGGGGATGACAATACACTTTTTGGCATTGAGCTTGAGGCCATGGCTTTGACACCAGGCATCTGTCTCAGTGAGGCCCTTTTGTAGGATGTCCACATCGTTAGGAGTTTCAATTATGGCTCCTAGTTTGCAGTCATCTGTGAACCTCATTAGCCAAAGACCTTCTGTGTTAGCCTGTACTTCAGAAAAGTAGATACCAAACAGGAGAGGACCCAGAATTGAACCCTGTGGTGCTCCACTTGTCACTGGTCTGAAGTCGGATTTGGAGTCTGCTACTTTCACAATGTGGGTTCTGCCAGTGAGCCATTTGGCAACCCATCTTGTGACAGAGATTTACACCTAGTTTAGACATACGCATACATAAATACATCTATATATGGGTCACTTTAATTTGCCTGACAGTTCATTTGCCCGACAGAAATTTCAGGCAGCCCAATTGCCTGACTGTTAATTTCCCCGACAATTAGAAAAAGTCAAGTAAAAGGTATATGTCCTTTCCCCCACTGTAGTGTGATCCTGGAGTTAGAATATATAGTTAGGGAGGTGTGGGGGTGAAGCACCCCACCTACTTTGGTTTTAGTGAACAATAAAAAAAAACAAAGTAAGTGGGGGGCTTCACCCCCCACCCCCCAGTGGAGGGGGCTGTGCCTCCCCCACTCCCCCTAGCTATATATTCTAACTCCAGGATCTCACTACAGTGGGGAAGAGGACATATAACTTTTACTTGCCTTTTTCTAATTGTCGGGGAAATGAACTGTCGGGCAAATGCACTGTCAGGCAATTGGGCTGCCTGAAATTTCTGTTGGGCAAATGAACTTTAGGTGAAATGAAGGTTACCCATATATATATATATATATATATATATATATATATATACATATACATATATATATATATATATATATATATATATATATATATATATATATATAGATAATATATGTGTGTGTGTGTGTGTGTGTGTGTATATATATATATATATATATATATATATATATATATATATATATATATATATATATATATATATATATATATATATATATATATATATATATATATATATATATATCACCAAAAGTGAAAACAACCACAAAAACTGAATAAAAAATGAAGTAGTGAACTAGTTCCCCAGACACACTCCAACAGTATTCCCAGAATGATCAAAGGAAGCAGTGGGACAATAAAATCCTTTTAATTAAGCGATACAAACACTGATAAAATAACTGGTAAGCATGTTAGTTTAATAAAGTATTAAACCTCATTGTCTGTGGGAAGTTTTTTCTTTCTCATGACTTATGCAGAATTAAAATGTGCTTTACTAGTTCCATGATTATTTCTGTGATGTTCTCCCCTTTTTTCTTTTTCATATTTATTTATAATTTGATAACCAGGAAAGTGAACTGGTCACAGGATGCTTTTCAGCCACAACTTGGGTACATTGGCAAATATAATAACAAGTAATGAATGCACTTAGCAATACAAACAAAAAAATACTGACATAAAGACATTGACAAAGACTGAATGTGCAATACATAGCCAATGTTTGACAGTAAAACATTAAGCAACATTTACTAGAATGTTTTGTTTGTCTTTTCCTGGTTAGGGGTCGCCACAGCAGAACTCCGGTCTGCCAATGATTGGCAGTCGCTTTTTATGGTGCTGAGTTGCCAGCCCGATGCCCAACCTTCAGCGAAGGCACACACATTCACGCATGTCTTTCGGAGGCCACTCGACCACAGGGAGGACATGCAGACTCCACACAGAAGACACTCCAGACGAGAATCGAACAGGAGAATCTCTAGCTGTGAGGCAACAATGCTACCAATGTACCACTGTGAATATAACATGTAACATTTACTAGAATGTATATATTAAAACTGCTTAACTGTACTATGTTACGTTTATTATAAATAACGAATTGTATGCACTCAAATTGCATATATATAGTATGACCTGAATTGAAAATGTCCACCGTTATTCCCTTGAACAAAGGTGGTGCTTCCACTGACCCTGGAAACTATAGACCTGTTAGCCTGGCCAGCCTTATCTGCAAGGCCACAGAGCAAATCATCATGGCCCTTATCAGCAAAGATAGACGTAATCTCCAAACACTTGATCCTACTCAGTTTGGATTTGTTAAAGGGAGATTATGCCTGTTAAACCTGGTGAACTTCTTTGAGACAGTCACCAAGGCCCTGGATGAGGTGAAATCTCTGCATACAGCCTTCCCAGACTTAGCCAAGGCACTTGACACTATCCCCCCACTCAGGCATCATTGACAAATTCACCCAGCTAGGTATCAACCCATATATCGTTAGATGGATCACTAACTGGCTCACTGATAGAACCCATATAGTCAAAAATAGGAGAATCCACCTCCAGCAGCAGACCTGTAACCAGTAGTGTTACACTGGGATCAGTCCTGGGACCTCTAATGTTTGGAATCTATTTCTCTGAAGTACAAGCAGAAACTAAAGGTCTGTGGCTGACAAAGTTTGCTGATGACTGTAAACTGGGAATGGTTGTAGAATCTCCAAATGATGTGAACATCTTACACAAACAAATTATTTGTGCCAAAGTCATGGCCTTAAAATTAATGGAAAAAATGTATTATCATACCTTTTGGTAAGGGCAATGTTCCTGCTAACTATCATATCAGTAGCAACACCTTAGGCACGCACTCTGCCTCTTTTAGTATGTACCTTTCGAAGCACCTGCAGCAATTGGAGAGGCCACAAAGGTTCCTCACAAGGAAAATTCAAGGTCTTCAGCATCTGTCCTATGTGGATCATCTGTGATGTCACTGTCACTTAAATTCTGTTTCATACAGACTACTCACAGCTGATCTCTGCCTTGCATACAAGGCAATCTCTGACACCCTTTATTGGAATTTGCATCTCTGTAAGTCGAATGGTACACAGGTTACTCATTCTAAAGACCTTAACCTGGTATGTGACATTAATAGAACCTGCTGAAGGGACAAATTTGTCTCCCAAAGGTTACCACACCTTTGGAACAGACTCATGTCAAGCAGAGGACCTCAATGGCCCTCTTCAAATGCAATCTGGCTGATTGAATTGGTAACTGTAAATTCACCCCTGGGGATACCACCTGTGTCCCTCTTGGACAAGGAGTAATAATTGCTGATCATGGAAATAAGGGTAGAACTTGGCTAGGCTTATAAGGGCCCTAGGGCCATAAGCCTAGTAACTTCCTATGATCCTACGATCCTATGTGTGTATGTGTTACTGTATATATTTACAGTATATGTGTGTGTGTGTGTGTGTGTGTGTGTGTGTGTGTGTGTGTGTGTGTGTGTGTGTGTGTGTTTGTGCATGTGTGTACACACACACACACACACACACACACACACACACACACATACACACACACACACACACACACACACACACGAGTGTCTGTCTGTGTAAAGGAGAACTAGTTATACCCGTGTGACTACTTCATGTCCTTTAAAGAAAAACAAATCAAAATGGAAATTTTGTGTTAACTGTATATCTACACATAAACACACACACACACACACACACACACACACACACACACACACACACACACACACACACACACACGTGTGTGTGTGTGTGTGTGTGTGTGTGTGTGTGTGTGTGTGTGTATATTTGTGAGTGTATATAAATGTATGTAGCATATAGAATGTGGGATGTAGTAGTGTTTAAATACACATCTGACTGTGTGTGTGTGTGTGTGTGTGTGTGTGTGTGTGTGTGTGTGTGTGTGTGTGTGTGTGTGTGTGTGTGTGTTTGTGTGGGGGGGCATTTAAACATGGTTAAGTACTTCTGATTTCCTTTTCTTAATGTTTTTAACACAAGAGCACTTAGTAAATATATGTTAAAGTAAATTAATTCAGCTGTATATTATGGTTGCCATCAATGGTCACATTTCCTCTGTGGGCTACAAAATGCTAGTGCATTCTAACAATGTAAGGACTGACCCAAAATCAGTGGGAATCTCTTAGCATGGATCTGTGTGTATCAGATATGCATGTCCCCTTCTGGGAGGATGTCACAAAAAAGCATAAAAGACCTTTTTATCAACATAATCAGTGTACCTAGTTGATAGGGTTGCCCCTTGTCTTTTTGCATTTCTGTCCTTCGGGGGTGGGCTTAAAAATGTTAAATGTGTTGATACTTTACAAGAAAAAATATTTTCTGACTTTTCTCTAAGTGTCAGAAATTAACCGCTCCAACGTCAAGCAAAACGTTTATTAAAGCAAAGCTTTCGGGTAACAACCCTTTCTCAATGCTAACACCATTACACAGAATAATCACCATTTAAATAAGAGCAAACAAGTATCACATGACCACAGCCAGCATATCACATGACAAAAAAAAAACAGTGGAAACAGTTACCCAGCTTTCTATCTTTTTTATATCAGCTGCTGTGTTCCTGACATTAGCAGGATTAATTGCCCATCTAAGAGCGACAGCAGTACCTGACGGTAAACTACAGATTTATCTTATCTGTGATATGTCATGCAGACAAAGATGAATTCCTTTGCAAAGTATGTGAGAAGTTAGACTTAAAAAATGTAGGTGGAATTTCCCTTCCTTTGATTCCAATGCAAGAAAATGAAAGTTTTAAAAAGTACAAGCAGGTTACTGGTACCTACTAGAACCATATTGTAGAGAGAGAATAAACCTGAGGATTAAGTTAAACTGTAGGAGAGGGTGGACTTTTCCTTTAAATGACACATTTCCTATGACTTTCATTTATGCAGAGAATAAGGCCCAGTGTATCACTCATGTTAGATGATTACATTTCAGTCCACTTCTAACATGGAAAAAAGAAGTTATGTCTTACCATAATATTCCATCTGTGTTGTTGATTTTCTTTCCTTCATCACTGATGGGTTCGGTTCCGAGCCCTCGGAACCGAGTCGGCCTAATACCAAGCTTGCGCCAACCAAAAACTCTTGAGCTAAGTTTCTACCCACAATGCCCTTCTCCCTGTTACCGCAGATTGAGTTTTCGCATGTTATACAAGTAAAGCAAAGGCAATTTCTGCGCAAATGCCCTAAGACACAGCTTGGAACCAAAGTATCCCCCAGGAGCATTTTTCAGGGGAAGGAGGGTGGAAAGTAATGAATGAAAAAAGATCAGCAACACAGATGGAATGTTATGATAAGTCATAACTTCTTTACCTGATGTTGTTAATCTTCTTTACATTCCTCACTAATGGGACAGAATCCTCAGCTACCTTGTGATCCTTGGGCGGTCCTTATGGAAGAATGTACCTGAGTACCATTGAGCTGAAGGCAGCTCTCCCTCTGGAGACCGCATCCAATTTGTAATGATTGATAAACGTATGGGGTTTTACTCAAGTGGCTGCTGCACAGATATCATCCATAAAAGCCCTGGAATGGAAGGCTACAGAAGTTCCCATAGATCTAGTAGAATGGGCTTTAATATTCTGTGGCATAGGTTCTTTTGCAAATGAATACGTGAAGCATATGCAGTCCCTTAACAATTTTGATAAAGTGACCTTGGAGACAGAATTTCCCATTCTAGGCCCAGAGAAGGAAATGAAAAGTTGGTCAAGTTTTACGAAATGCTTTGGTACTATCTAAATAAAATCTAAATTGGCTGTGCACATCCAAGGAATGTAGGCAGTAGTCCCCTTTATTAGAAAAATGTGGGAAAAATACTGGTAAATCAATAGTCTGACTGATGGAAAAGTCAGAAACAACTTTGGGGAGGAAAGATGATTTGTCTGGAGTGATACTCTGTCCTTGTGGAAGATTAGATGGGGCCTTTTGGTGCATAATGCCTGAAGCTCAGAAATTCATCTGCCTGACGTGATGGCTACCATGAAGAGGGATTTCCACAACAAGAATTTGAGGTCACACTTCACTGCGGGCTCAAAAGGAGGTTGAGTTAAAGACTGGTGAACTAACGTGAGGTTCCATGGCTCTATAGGCTGTCTGATTGGAGGCCTAATGTGAGAAACTCCTTTGAGAAAAGTTTTACATAAACGTAGTGATATGAGGGGAGTACCATCTATTCCATTATGATAGCTTGAAATAGCCACTAGATTTACTCGTATGGTAGAGGCTGCGGCTTCATCTTCAAAAAACTTAAATAGGTATTGTAAAACCACTGTGACTGGAGCTGAATACAGATCTAGCATATTTTTCCTTGACCAAATAGAGAATCTTTTCCATTTTGTCCAGATATAGTCTTCTGGTGGATGGTTTATGAGAGGCCAGAATAATGTCATGAACAGGTGAGGTGAGATCATCCTGCCTGGTGACTAATGGAAGTGGAGAAACCAAACTGTCAGCTTGAGACTGGACAGCTTTGGATCACTCAACCCTTGAGGGTGAGAAATTAGGTCTGGAAGAGGGTCCAGAATCCATGGCTAACATAACAGATGTGGCCGAAGGAAGAGGAACCAAACTTGTCAAGGCCAAAAGGGGGCTATGAGGATCACTTCGCATTTCAACTGAATGGCTTTCTTTATGAATTGGAGTATCAGAGGAATAGGGGATAGACATATAGCAGTCCTGTGGGCCAATCGTGAATCAGAGCATCCCTCGGGGACTCCTGCTATGGGGGAAATAGGGCAAAATAGCTGCTGCATTTGTTGTTTGATGGGGAGGTGAATAGGTCGCAGCAAGGCTGGCCCCAATGGCTGAAAATCTCTGCCACTACTTCAGGATTGAGAGACCACTCATGAGGTAAGAGAATACATCTGCTCAACTTGTCTGCAATCATGTTGGAAAGCCCTGGGATATGTGTTGCTATCAGAAAGTGGTTGGAAGCTATCGCCCACTGCCAAATTCTCATGGCCTCTCAACACATGGGATAGGACTTGGTTCCTCCTTGCTTGTTGATATACCAGACTACTGACATAGAAGGAAGAGTAGGTTGGAATGCTTGTAATGCTAACAGCATCGCTCTCAGGTCTAGAATGTTGAAATGCAGGTTGGCCTCCAATGTGGACCATGTGCCTTGGACTGTCTTTCCCTGGAAATGGCCCCACCACCCTATCAGGGATGCATCCGTGGTCACAATGGCTTTGGGCTGAGGGAGCTGGAATAGATGGCTCCAAAGTTCTGTGTCTGGCCTCATCCACCAAGGAAGGTCCTGCTTGCAAGAGTTGGTTAACTGAATTTAAAAGCATAGAGGCTGGTAATTTAGAAACCACTGGGAAAGAAGAAGCCATTGAATATTCGCATGTGCAGTTTCACAAGAGGCACTATTGGTATGGAAGCGGCCATGGATCCTAAAACATGAAGAACCTCTCTCGCTGAGACTTTGCTTTGACAGAGTATCACCCGGAGCTGAAGCCTCAATCTCTGACATCTGTGAGTTGGGAGCAACACCAGACAAGAGCGGCTGTCGAAGACTGCTTCAATGAATTCTATCTTCTGGACCAGAGCAAGACTGGATTTCTCCCAGTTTACAGTTATCCCCAAAAGTTTTGCCAATGAAAGGGTATATTGTAGGGGTGTTACCAGAAGATGCTTGGTGGGGGCAGTAAGGAGCCAATCATCCAAATATGGAAACACCTGGAATCCTTGTAGTCTCAAATGAGCTGTAACCACTGCCATGCACTTTGTGAACACTCTGGTGGCTGTAGAGAGTCAAAACGGCAGGGCACAAAACTGGTAATGATTGGCTTCTAGCCAGAAGCAAAGAAGACTCCTGGGGCATTTGTCCATTTTGATGTGGTAGTACGCATCCCGAAGGTCTATTGAGCACATCCAATTGCCTTCCCTTAGAAAAGGGAGAATGGATTGAACCATGACCATTTGGAATTTGGTTTGGGCAACAGACTTGTTCAAATTGCTGAGATCCAGAATGGATCTCCAGTCCCGTCTTTTTTGGCCCCGAAAAGAATCTTGAGTAAAATCCGGATCCGCATTAGTCTGGTGGGACTAATTGGATGGCTCTTTTTTGATACAGCTTGTTTATTTCCATGGCTGCTTCTTCCCTTTGACTGGTGGAACATCAGGAAGTTTTGTTGGAGGCTTTGGGTATGTGATGAGGGGAATGGTGTAACCTCTGGTTATGATCTTCTGCACCCAACGGCTTGGTGCAGAGATAAACGACCCCCAACTGTTTCCAAAGGAAAGCAATTGGGCTGCTCTTCAGGTGCACTGATAAGGCTACCCAGTAAAAGAATCCCTGAGTCCCTGATTATGTGGACCCCCTCTGCCTCAGTAGGGGTGTCTTCCAGAATTGTTACCCCCTCTGCCCCTGAGGGTATCATTACCATGTGTGGCATGGAAAGGAACCTGAGATTTTTTGTGCCACATTTTGCCACTCCTCTGGTTCCTGGAAAAGGAACATTGAGGGTTGGAAAAATGTAGATCTACGACAGACAGGGTGTTACCATCCTGCTCACACCTGGCCAGAGTGTCCTTCACCTTGGGGCCAAAAAGGGAAGATGCTTCAATGGGAGGATTCAGGAAGGAAGACTTGAAAGAGTCCGTGAGGTCACAAAGACACATCGAGGCATGCTGTCTCATAACTATGCCTGAACCCGCAATGCTAGCTGCCCCTTCGGTTGTGTGTGAGAGCAACCTCATGGATGACTTGGAGATCAATTCCAGGGTTGCGAGCTGTGAGGCAACTTTATTCCTTACCTCATCAGACATCTGCCCTGCATGAGTTCCAGAGATTTCGGAGATCAAGTATCTTTGGAGCCTCGTAAAATGTGCCAAGTAGTTCAGGGACCATATGGCAAAGGTCGCTGAAGCAAAGACTCTCTTCCCCAATCTGTCCAAGGCCCAGGACTCCCTGTTGCTTGGGTGAACAGTATGACTCTCTTCAGTGAGATCCTTTTTCGTGGCCACTGTCACCACCATAGCATCGACTGGTAAACCTCTGGACCAATGTGGGTTTACCTCGGGTGGAGAAAGTATATTGTCAGGTCTCCGAGGGATCAACTCAACAGAATCAGGGTTCTTCCAAGCACGCTGCACCATGAGCTGAACTAGCTCGTCTGCAGGTGGGGTCACCCAAGAGGTAGATGGTCGGGCACGGAAAGCCTGCAGAAACATGAACTCAGAAGAAGGGTTAGTGGGCTTCCAGTCACCTCTCTGTTTCAACATCTCAAGGATGTCCCCAAAGGAGACATCCTCAGGGGTGACCGTTGGGACCCTTCACAGTCTTCAAAATCCATGTCCTCTGTTAGAGACTCTTCAGGAGAGTCTATCTACTTCCTCTTGCATGATCTCTTCCATGGGGGCTCCTCAGTGAGGGCTTCTGAGGAGGACTCAGAAGAGGGGGCAACCTGCAATGGAGGGTCCTGTGGCTTTCCTGCCCAGTGTCCCGGGCAGGTGGCCTGTGACAGCTGTAGCTCAGGGGGAGAAGTCTGGGGTTCTGACATTGGTGGAATGCTTCCAGAAGCAAGTGCCCTCTCCATAGCTCGGAAAGCAGGTTTGCCCAAAGAGGGATGGGAGTCCTGAACCTTTGAGGACAACCTCAGAACTAGGGTCACACCCTGCTTTGTCGAACCCAGTCCCTCAAGCAGGATCGGTGCAGACAGGACTCCCAGCACTGAGGATGGAATCATAGAACCACTTGGAGTCTATGGAGAAGTCAACCCCCAAGTCCTGCAGGAGGATAGGTCCTAGAAGGGGTGGGTATCCCCCTGGCTGTCAACAGCTGGTCCACAAGATGCATCACATCAAGTTCTGAAAGTCTCCTGGTCGATATAGTGGATACTCCCGATGGGGAGTCAGGTCACTCTAAAAATGGACTGTACACCTGCCCTAGAAATGGGTCTGTAGATGGAGAGTATTAGGTCCATGGTGTGGAATCTACCAGCACCGATGTCTCAAGTTTGGAGACCGGAAGCAGTGGAGTCAAAATCATAGTTATTGGGACCGTAAAAGAGCTTGGTGCCAAAGGGGCACTCAGAGCTGACATGGAAGGTTCCATTGTAATTGCAGAGACAGTCATCAAAGGCATGCACTGTACAGAAGTGGCACTTGGTGCCAAAGTTACAGTAGTCATTGTGAGGTTGATAGTCAGTGCCGGAGACAGTATCAGAGTCGAAACTGGCACCAACATAGGAACAGCCGTAGCTGGAGTGGAAGAAGTCGGTGCCGACAAAGCAGACTTATGCTCTGAAGATAACTTTGGCACTTTATGTTTTACAGATTTGCCCTGGTCACCAGATGGTGAAGAGGGAACTGAGTGGGACCTTTTCTTATCCTTGAATGGAGGGGATGAGACCTCCGTCGCAGAAAGGGCCTCTGAAAAGGGCGATTTAAGAAGGCCCTTCAGAATCAACTTATTCTTGCATTAGTTCAAGGTGCGTTGACAAATTTTGACAAATCACACAGGGGGGTTGCACCGAAAGATGGGGCACCCCCAAACAATAAACATAATCATCATGAGAGTCGCTATTAGGAAGTTTACCCTTACATGAAGCACAATGTTTAAAGCTCGATGTGCCCTTTTTATCAGACGTCATAAAACTCACACAACAATCCAGGTAGAATACTAGAGAAAAATTTCAAACTCTACTATCTGTAAGTCTAAACTATCTAAATGTACACTAAAAATATGAAAAATGTCAAAAACGCACAACTAGTTAGCTAAAAGGTGAAAAAGAGAAGAAATATCAACAATGGTTGTTGTTGTTGTTGTTGTGTCTTTCGGCTTTTCCCGGTTAAGGGTCACCACAGCCAAACTCCGGTCCGGTAATGATTGTCAGTAGATTTTTACATGCCGAGTTGCCAGCTCTGACGCACAACCTTCAATGAAGAAATACCACAACTGTAGGGAGAAAAGGCCATACCACCAATGGTATTTAAAATGTTTACCAAACGGGTAGAAACAGGAGTGAAAGGTCTAAATACAACTGTAAGACTATAGAAATATCAATATAAACCACAATTAAAAGGAAAAAATACAAAACATCCTGAGAGATATCAAAAAGTTTTCACTTAGCTGAGAGCTCAGCTGAAATGCGGCTTTACAGCTACATGGCAAACAAGATCTGAGCTAACAGGGAGAAGGGCATTGTGAGTAGAAACTTAGCTTGAGAGTTTTTGGCTGGTGCGAGCTTGGTATTAGGCCAACTCTGTTCCGAGGGCTCGGAACCGAACCCATCAGTGAGGAATGGAAAGAAGATTAACAGCATCAGATCAAGTGTTCACTTTCACTCCATCAATCCATTTTCATCACTTACACCATCTGAGCACTGAATACATCAAATTACTGCGGATCACAAAAACAGACCAAAGAAGCTTCCTTTTTATGGTTGGGAAACTAGCCAATGTTCTGCTCAAACTAAAGCATACAGTACAACCTGACTTCCTTTCACTTCTTCCAAACTTAAAAGACATCTAATCAAAAAACTTAACAGAAAACATAATCTGATGCATACAGCAACAGAAATGACATGGCACAAATCAAATTAAAACACACAACTCATTAAACACAAACCTGATTCTTGATAACATACAAACAAACCAGCTCATGAAAAACAGATTACAGTGCAGTGCATTCCTAAGCAACCTTCTGAACAAAATCAAAAGGATACTTTTCACATGCAGCTTACTATTTACACTACAACTTTTCTCTATACTACGTGCTACAGCTGTACAATCACTGCTAGTGATGTACAATCACCTTTAAAACTTTCTTACATTGGACCCCACTCCTCTAAGCCTAAAGTAGGGGAGTTGCCCCACACTCTGTTAATTATTTATACTAATTACACAGTTGCACAACTGTGACAACAGCATAAATAACTTCATATTACATTGTAGTCACCAACAAAAAGATCCGCACTTGCAGGGGATAGCTGAACTCATAATCAAGTAACTGCAACATTACACACACACACACACACACACACACACACACACACACACACACACACACACACACACACACACACACACACACATATATGCACACACACACTCAGATCAAGTTAGTGAAAGATTGCCCCAATGCTTGGGAGGATATTACAATGCCCAAGTAGATCACTGCCTAAGCCCAAAGCTCTGAACACACCCTGTAGAAATTTGGATAAAAACAATGTTCCCTGGGAGAATAAATCAACCGAGAAGGAATGATGAGTGAACAGGAACAAACAGAAGTACAGATGGCTGCTTTTAAAACTGTAAATAAGTAGAAGCAACTATGCATTTTGTTTGAAATGGTAATCACAGTAGGCCGTAATATGATCTCCTTTAAACAGACAGTATAAGAACAAGAAACAGAAGTGGAAAAGCTATAAGGAAAACTGTAAGAGCTGGAGGAAGATAATGCAGCAATTACAGCTGGGCTGCAGGAACAGATTCACAGAATACAGAAACTAACAGATGTAATAAAAAACAGAAACCAAAGATGGATGATTTTGAAAATCACTGAATAAGAAATAACATTGGGATAATTGGCATACGAGGAGAGAGTGAGCAACAGTGAAGTGGAGCAATATGCAATACTGCTACTGCATGGGAGATTTGTAATACCAGAAAATGAAGAAACACTAATAGCTAGGATACACAGTGTGGGAAGGCAGCAAGCAGCAGCAGTAGCAGAATGCAGACCCAGTTACATTTTGGCATATTTCCATTCCTTTGCTGTGAAAAATGAGACAAGCAAGGAGACTTAAAGTTATCCCATTAGTAGGAATGTTTATAAAGCTGGTCAGGGATTACATGGAAACATCAGAAGGCATTAAATGGATGACGTATGAGTAGAACAGCATTGTGGGTGAAATACACTGCAATTCTACAACAGGAAGGGAATGGTTCAGGCTGAAGAATATGGGTGAATACTCAAAACTTTTAAACAAAGGTATCACAGGCAGCTAAACAACCCAAGCCGTAAAAATCTGAATTTCCCAAGGGAGATTTAGGCATAAAAACAGAAAAAGGAGAAGCAGAGACAGTCAAGGGAAAACCCTGAGATAGGATGATGGTACAGCAAATGTTTTGGGTGACTTAGAAGTGAACTGATTAACAAATAATGAGAAGCATTTATGACAGATAGCAGAGCTGAAGTTGTGGAAAGCAGGACTCCTGAAAAACTGAAAGTAACAAACCACAGAAAAATAAATAAGTAGAAATAATTACCTGTGAAAGGTACGTGACTGTGGATAGTGCAGGAGGTATCTCTTAAATAAAACAGATGCTTATCTTGTGAAACGAGCCCCAGGGAACACAACATTAGAACTTTACAAAGAGAAACTGAGTAAATCCCTGGCTATAATGGGTAATATGGTAGGGGAGGGACAAGCCTACAAGATAAGATATATATTTATCATAACTACTTAATGACGCACAGTAAACTGCAGTAAACATAAGTTTAAGATCTAAGTCTTAGAAAAATAAATAACTGCTGATTTATTAACTGGGGACGTGAAAAGGAATGTACAAGAAAAGCAAGGGGAAATTAAGTAAATAGCAACCCACAGACACAAATGTGAAATAAGGGCACTGTGGTGCATAAGAAGCATAGTTAACAGCTGTAAAACTGCAAATAAAAAAGCTTGACTATCACACAAATGAAGCAGCAGACTGGTAAGCAGCAGTGGGAGGGGAGACCACTGAATGGGAGCAGCGTAATGTAAAAAGACTGTGAAATTAGTACCAGGTTGTGCATTGTGTTAGTGTGAGCAAAAGAAAGCCTTAAAAGGCTATGTCCAGGCCATTCCTATGCACATGCAAGAGATAAAATGCAGGGATAGACAGGGTCTGAATGTACACTGCCACCAAAGAACACTATGTTCAGTTCAGAGGATAGACCCAGACAAAGGGTTATATTGGGTGGCAGCAATTGGGAATGTGGAAATGGTGGGGAAAAACAAAAAAAGGAAAACGCACTTAATTACAGAAAACTTTGGGGTAAATCAAATTCTACCAGAAGAAGGAGAATAGGGGAAAGTTTAAAGAGAATGGTGTGGTGAGAGATGTTGTAGTAGAAGAAAAACTGCAAATCAGAGATGGGGACAAGATACTGTGTTATGACTGCACAAAGGAAAAAATGGATAACAAGGCAGGGCGAGGAGAAAGGAGAGTAGCGATTATATTTTTTAGTAGGCTTCAGACAACCACAGTGAAAGTGATAAAAAGCAGGATAGGTAGATGGATCATATGGCAGAGAAGGGTAGAAGGTGAACACTGGTCAATAAAAAAATATATACAGTATATATATATATATATATATATATATATATATATATATATATTATATACACACACACACACACACACACACACACACACACACACACACACACACACACACACACACTCACACTCTGTTTTTACTCCCTCAACTACAGTGTATACAGCTTACATGAAAGGCAAAATGCTACTACTTTGTTTTCTCTTCTCTGTTGGATTCCTGTTAAATACGTGTATCCTTTGTTTTGGTCTTTACTAATTTTGATTTAGCCACATTATATTGTACAAGACAGATGTTCTATAATGGTTTGTTATAAGACATCATGTCTGACTTAATTAATTTTTTCTTCCGCTACTACCAAAGGTGAACAATTCCACCAAGGGAAGATGTCTGAATTACCTGTCTTCTTTTTTTAAATAGTCATACCAATTAAGGAGCTAAATTGTGTCAGGGGAAACCCCAAATGCATAACTAGGCAGCAGTGATAGATCAGGGAATGTCAGCCACCCATTTTACATGGTATAACTAGTCTGCTTATTTTTTGCTTGTACAAAATGAAATAAATAAATTGCAAAATGTAATCAATCATGGTCCATTTTAAAGCCCTGGACACCTTAATGCCTCAGGATTGTAACTGTGAGTCTTACCATGAAATAATTCTAGACATATCAGAAATGCAGGAGATAGCCATGTAAATAAAGCTTTTAAAAGTATGGGATATGATGGTTTGTAGTTCAGATCATAATTGCAAATGAGTCAACCAGTTTACATTAAGCTGAATAATTTTGTTTTCTTCCTACTCTACTTTACAAATTATGATTTTAATGAGAATCCTGAAAGCAGATTCATTACATACTAGCCATAGAAACAGTCTTGAAATCTTTTTCATAACGCGTAAAAGAACAAAGAAAATTATGTAAGATTTTCAAACTAAGTATATGTTTCTGCTAAGCAGGGACAGACTTTGGTCAACTGGTGCCCTAGGCAAAAGAGCTCAACAGCGCCCCCCCCCCCAATAACACCCAGTGCCCCCATCCTGGTCTACCTATACCATCCAGATTACTGGAAAAGCACCCCTGATAGGGTGGTGCCCTAGGCGGTCATCTAGTTGGCCTATGCCTAAGGCCGGCTATGCTGCTAAGCATGAAAGGAAATATCTCAGAGATAATAGGTACAGGAATTATTTGTCAGCCCTACTAAACTGTAAAAATACTTAAAAGACGGACAAAACTTCCTTTGTATTGAGAAAAAAGGAATTGCTGGCTGCTGTTATTCAAGTCTAGTATTTATATATTTACTGCAGTATGTCTTACTGTGATTTAGTCCTACACTGGTCTTCATGAACTCCTGCCTGTATGAATGACCCTAATAGTGCTGATCATTCATCTTATGTAGTCTGTTTTCATTGCGAAAATGTGTTGTATGACTTGGATGACTGCAATTTCTATGTGCTCTACATTGAGCAGGGACTGTGGTTGGGAAGGGTCTGGGAACAGGCACATACACAGATTTGCAAACTATTTTATATATATATATATATATATATATATATATATATATATATATATATATATATATATATATATATACTGATACTATATAGAAAGTCCTGTTCCACAGAATTTGCAAACTGATTTATGGGTGAGATCAGTAATGTCTATGAGATGAAGCACCACTGTATTGTGAGGTATGAGATAAGTGAAACATGGCATAAATAACAAATACCTCCCAATTTCATGCATGAGCAAAAAAATATTACAGACAATCCATAGGACATTTGCACCTTCACATAGTACAGTAGAAAAAAATGAGTATGGTGCAGTGTTACTAAAAGCAGATAAATTACATCCAGGGTTACTTTTGTACTGTATTGAGAACTGCAATGTGTGAACTCCTCATTGCTGATGTCATGGGGCTACCTGGTTAGGGGCACTACTGGGTGGACAGAACCAGCAAAGCATGGGAGAGGTTATGTGGTTTTGCAAGTGCTACTGATATTTTTCATTTCTGTAAGTTATTTTCTTTTGTAGGAAGCCTTGCAACCCTTTTTCAGGGGAGCTGTGAGAAAATAGAAGCATAAGACAATGAGGGGTGAGAAACTTTGGGCCTGTAATTGAAGACTATAAAGATACTTGAAACCATGGCAACTGGTACTTTACTCATTTCCCCTTTTCTAGCAAGTTTGAAATAGCTTATTCTACATGCAGATGTTAGGTATATGATCAGTACAGAAGGTTAAACGTTTGCATAGGCTCCTTTACCACATATCTTGCTTTTAAAAGCTACTAAGAGCAATGCATGTGGAAGCTGTCAAAGGCATATATTATTACTTGTTTCTTGTATGTCTTAATGCTCTCTGAATATATTTCTATCACTTGTATCATTCTGCATGCATTCAAGCTACAATATTTATTTATTTATTTATTTATTTATTTTATTTTACATTTGTTGACCGGGCTAGTCTAACTGGATACATGTCCATTTTCAGTAGAGGCCCGGGGAGAAAAGCTCCAGGAAAACATACAAAATGAATAGGGGATATAACAGAAACAATGTAAACAGCAGTAATTGTTACATAAAAACATTAAACTAAAAATTGATTAGAAATTTTTTTTTTTTTTTTTTTTAACAGAAGATGAACTACTCTTAGTAACTATAGCATAGTCAAAATCTTTTAAGGGTACTATACTAAAAAAGGTATAATATACTTGTGAACATTGAATTTATATGCAAAACTTAGTATATAGAAGCATTATAGGAAGGTTGTAGTAGATGTAGGCTGAAAATTAGAGTCAAGAAAAAATGTTAATCAGGGTTGGTACAGGAGCATAACCTGTGGTTATTGAGAAATAGTTTTAGATTTCTTTTAAAAAGTGGGAGTGAGGTCTGAGATGTGAGGTCAGGCGGTAGTTGATTCCATACTTTTCCGACAGAGTTAGAGAACAAGAAGTCACCTGCTGAGTTTTTTGATTTGGTAGTATTCATCAGCATTTTGTTTGAGGAGCGTAGATTCTTGAGATTATTATATGGTTTAATGAGGCTAGAGAGTATAGGAGTGTTGCCGGGTTGATAAAGGGTTTTATGGGTTATAGTAAGTTGGTGGAATTGAATCTGATTAAGAAATTCTAACCAGCCTAGTTGTTTTAGATTCAGATAGTGATGAGTTCTGAAAGGAGAGCCTGTAGCAAATCTGGCAATATTATTATAGGATATAGCTAGTTTGTTAAGGTTATTTTTAGAGAGGTTGGTGTATATAGGAGAGGCATAGAGAAGGATTGAGATTAAGTGAGTTCTGGCTATAGCAGTCCTAGTTACTGGTGTAAGAAAGGGTTTGGTTCTACAGAGGGATCCTAGTTTTCTGTTAATTAATTTTATTGTGGTATTTATGTGAGTATCAAAGTTGAGATAATTGTCAATTGTAATTCTTAAGAGTTTAGTGGTTGGGACAGGAGAAATAAGAGTACCATTATTGGATGTGAGGGTGAAATGTAGAGGGGTGGACTTTTGGGTTGGTGTGAAGTGCAATAGTTTAGTTTTTTTTGGGTTTAGTAGGAGGCAGCAGTTAGAGAACCACTGTTCTACAGTATTGAAAGCTTTTTGTGTAAGAGACTGAAGTTCGGCCTGGGAAGTGGCTGAACAGATTATAGTAGAGTCGTCTGCATATTGAATGCAAGTGGAGAGTGGAATGGCTAAATGGAGGTCATTGATATAAATGGAAAACAAGAGAGGGCCTAATATGGAGCCCTGTGGAACACCTAGTGAGATAGGAAGGTGATTAGATAGTTTATTTTGCCAGAGTACAGACTGCTGTTGGTTTTCAAGGCAAGATATGAACCAATTCATAGATAGAGGGTCAAGTGAAAGGGACCTCAGTATATGTAGAAGGAGTTGGTGATTAACCATATCAAAAGCTTTAGATAAATCGACAAAGACTGCAGAGGAAATAATATTTTTGTTACGGTTTTCGTTGATACAGTTTGTGAAGGATAGCAGGGCAGTAGTGGTACTGTGGAAAGGTCTGAATCCGTGTTGACAGTTAGCCAGTAGGTTGTGATGAAGAAGGTGGTTAAGTAGTTGTTTGTGGATGCACTTTTCCATTATTTTTGCAAGTGGGGAGAGTAGAGCTATGGGACGAAAGTTGGAAAAGTTATTGGAGTTCCCACCTTTATGTAGTGGGATGATATGAGAAATTTTCCAGATAGATGGGATAGTACCTTCCTTTATGGAATATATACTAAAACTGTTCAGCTTTCCGTACACAACATACAATAACCTGTTCCTTCCTTGCAAATGATGACACAAGTTATCGCAGAAAATATTCAGTACTTCATTATTTTCCTTATCCAGTTGCTGACTAAATAAATACATTAAATATTAAATATGCCACTAATATATTCATCAGCTGCAGGATATTGGTTAAGATCTGCTCCATACAAGACTCATTTGGATTGATCATAGTAACCTTGGATATATATTCACAAATTTACTCCATTATTAACTGCTGTGGTCCTCCTGGAGAAAGGAGGTGCAGCCTGAGGAAGAATATTGGCAAGTTATAAATGCCCATAAGACTCAATGGCCTTGGAATAGCTTTGAATCTATAATTGTTGTATTCAGTAGATAGAAAAATAAAATATAACTGATCCTTCAGTTTACTTCAGGCAGAGGTGATGCTCCTCAGGTGTGTTCACATATTGAAGTATTTCATGTCTGAGTGAGAGGAGAGGAGGGTAAAAAAGATTATGAACAGTCTTACAAATGATACTGCTATCCAGTGAATTAACTACTTGCAAGCTATTGAAGCAATGGAATTGATTTCCCTGTCACCGTGGGTGTAGAGGGGATTGAGTACTTCATTATACTGTTGTGGTGAAGCAATGAAATAATACCCCTCAAGAGAAAAAAATATTAAGATGTGTTATATATATAAGAGAAGAGAGCAGAGTTACGGTCATCAAAAATAATCCACTAAACGTAATGCTGAGCCTGTTGTTTCTTAAATACTTGTTTAGAGCTGCTGAAAAGGCACATCTACCACAGGAAAGAAGTTTCAGGGTCAGGCCAGAATTGGAAGGAGCAGATGTTCAAAGCTAAAAGTCACAAAAAGAACAGGTGTAAACATATACATGTTTAAAAGTGGCAAACACCATTCCCGTTTGTATTAAGTAAGGGAAAGAAAGCAGTGCTTTCAAATTATATTATTCTGCTCTTACATGTAAACATAAATATGCAAGAAACAAGTAATTCTATATACTATCCTTCCTGAATCTGAGAGGTGTTTCTCTAAAGAGCATACTGTACTTTCCTGGCTGGTTCAGGATTTAGCTGGTATGAACTAATGTTATTATGTGACAGAGAGTTTCATGTCAGTTAGTACCAGATTTTTCCACCTCAACCTGTATCTAGGGCATGCCAGATGATACTCATTTCTTCATCAGATGCAACACAAAGAAAAAAATATATATATTTGCTAATAAGGCTAGTTCTTTAAACTACAAAAATAAAACAGACATAATGGCTGTTTTTTTTCTATGATTGTAACTTATTCCTTAAGAATGGTCATACTCAGATCTGAGATAAGAATCATGACTTGTTCAGCCCCCAGGGCACCTCTTTCAGTGCACATCTGATATGAAGAAAAATAAAAATAATTTGAAGTTATTAATTAACTTTCTCTGACAACAAATACTTTCCATATTATATATTTCACTTCCCAATGGCTTTCTGACTTTCTACTTTAGTCAAATACCTAAGTACAAGAAAGGTTTGAAAGGCATACGCTTTAATTTTACAGAACTTCTGTAGCTTTAGATTCTTAAGGTTGTACCCCTGCCTCCATGAATTAAGAAACATTATATACTGGTGTGTCACGTCTGTAGTGAAGCAGTCATGTTTGTTGCTATATCTGATGCCTGTTAACAATGTTGTGCAGTGGGAACATATATCAGGAAGTGAAATGTTTCTTCACTGTCATTCCAATCAATGTGACTAAAGGAACAAATCTGCAGACAAGCTTTACTATGAAACTAAAAATAATAGTCTATCCCCCTTCCATGCAAACATTCTCAGT
>NC_056741.1:943788935-943861435 GCF_019279795.1 Protopterus annectens
TACATGCAGGATTTCTTACTCTGTTAAACTCCTCCTTCTACCAGTGCAGATGAAAATACTATAACAGTAAGTCAACTAAGTAAAATGTTAAAATGTTAAAATGAAGGTTGCTTAGTTTTAACTGCTGAGGGCATACTGTCTTCGGATCATAGGAGAGTACTAGGATATTGACACAGAGGTCATTTCAAGGCTAGTCATTTCATCCCAATGTAATGCCATAGAAATGTTAGTTGATACCCAAGATTGCATTTAGTAATGACTGCCCATGTCCAGGAGATTTGTGTGTGCTATTACTAGTAAAAATTTATGGTGTCCCATCCACTTGTCCAGGTTCCGTTTGAACAATGTCATAGAGGTGCTCTGTTTCACATGAATAGGTAACCTATTCCAAAGATGCAGTAGTCACTGGGAGATAAATCTGTTCTTCCAAAATGTGCTATTTAAATCATAGACCATATTTAGGTCCCTAGAATGGGTGGCTTTAGTCCCGTTTAATTTACAGATATGCAGCAAGTTCATTAAGTTTGCATCTGAGATCGCTCTGTAAGCAAGGTATAATTCTCCTCTAAAAAGTCTAGTGACATGGATTTTAGTTGGTCTGTGTATAGTACTTGCTGGTGTCCCTTTACCTTCTTTGTTAGAAACCTCTGAGGTCTCTCCAATTGCTGCACATGCTTTGTACAGCATATGCCGTACAGGGCATTATACTCAGTTATGGGTGGATTAGTGCAGAGTATAGAGGGGTTATAACCTCTTCTGCTCTAGAGGTGATGCCTTTACTAATCAAGTGTCTTATGTGTAAAACCTTCCTTACTACAGTAGACACATGCTGCTCGAAGTTAAGGTCGTATTAAACTTGTGAACCTAAGTCCCTTACCATTTTGTGGGTACTTAGGGTATTGTTGTTGATTTGATAGTGTGACGGGACATTGTGCCAAAGGGAAATGATGATGCATTTCTTTGCATTCGGTTTGAGACAATGACTAAGACACCAGTTGTTGGTATGCATAAGACCCTTCTGGAGTATACTAACATAATTTGTGAATTCAATAATTGCATCCAGTTTGCAGTCATCTCCAAACTTTGTCATCCAGAACCCCTTAGTTTTGACCAGGGCTTCTGAGAAGTATATATCAAACAGTAGGGGGCCCAGCACTAACCCCTGTGGCACACCACTGGTAAGAAGTCTGCTGGCTGATGTGGAATTGCCCACTTTGACAGTGTGTGTCCAGTTTATGAGTCAGTTAGCAACCCATCTTACAATGAAAGGATTTACATTCAGTTTGCTAAGTTTATTGATAATGCCTGAGTGTTAGGGTTGCCACCCCACCGTTTTTTTTCTGGACTATCTGGAAATCAAACTGATTCTCTGGTAGTCCAGAAAACACTGTACAAACTCTGGTATTCTGTTTCAAAAAGGAAAAAAGATTATCAGAGTTTGTAAATCGGCTGATTTACTTTGCTTTTTTTACAGAAAAGCATAGTAAATCAGCCAAAAGCAGGCAGTAGGAACAGAAAAAGAGGCCGTTCCTCACCAAGTGATGTCATTGTGACATTACAAAATGGGCGGAATGTGGGTGGGGAGGTGGTGGGGTGGGTGGGGTTACTGATGACACAAGAGGTGTGGGTTTACTCCGGTTTTTGCCACAATGAATGGTGGCAACCTTACTGAGTGTGGAATTGTTTTATAAGACTTTGCTAACTTGAGGTATGCTGTGTGCACAGATTTGCCCTCATCAGTGATCCTGGTCACATTTTCAAAAAAATACGCAAGATTTAACAGGCAGGATCTGCCCTTGACAAAGCCAATTTGGGTAGTATCCAGCATTTGGAGATCACCTACATCTTTATTTATGAGGTCCATAATGATACTTTCCATGGCCTTACAGATGATGCTGGTCAGGCTTATGGGTCTGTAATTCCCTGGTCTATTGCTAGGCCTCCTTTGTGGAGGGGAGCAACTGTTGCTGTTCTGCATTATGTAGGAACAAAGCCTGTGGTTAGACAATGATTGAAAAGGGTACATAAACATGATGCTAGTTCATGTTTTAGCCTGTTTAGAAGACAGCCTGGGAGGCCATCTGGTCCCATATATGATGTATTTTTTGCCTTGGACAAGGTTTTTATGACCTGTTCTTTAGATATGTAGGGTGAGGTGGTTTGGAGCAAGGTTTCTGATGGATTTGGATGGGAAGGGGGGAGAAATTTTCACCAAACCTATCTGCTAGCAGGTTTGCTACCTTTGTGGGGTGATGCCATTAGTCACTAGTTCGGCACATGCTTGGATCCTACCTTTTAGGCTATGTATGTAGCTGCAAATGGCCTTATGGTTATCTTCGGCTGTGCTAAATAATTTTTTCTCAAAGAGAACCTTAAATGATTTGACAAGTTATCTTATCTGCTTTTTGATGCTGAGGAGGGTGATTTTCCATTGCTGGGGTCTATCCTTTGTTTTCATGGACAGCAACTTTTTGCATTTATTGTAAAGTTTATTGATGCTGGGTGTCCACCATGGTGGCTTGTTTTTACTTGGGGTTCTGGCTTTGATTCTTTCTGGTACAGCCGTGTCTATACATTTATCCAAGTGACTGTATAGGGATTTAGTGTAAGCCTCATTGTAGTTACCAAATCCAGCTGGGTTGGGGCTCAGAATGCATTTATACCTTCACCTAGTAGGGTATAGTTTGTTTTGGTGAAGTTTTTTAATACAGTTTCATCCGTTCTGAGCTCTGGTGTTAGTGTCAGCTCAAAGGTGACTGATTCGTGGTCAGATTTAACTTATGAAGGTCTGACAATTGCAGTAGTGCATCTGTTTAACATGTTAGTGAGGACCAGATCTAGTATGTTTATTCCTCTTGTCTGGGTATGAACAATTTGGTCCTAGACATTTGAGTTAACAAAGTCAAGAAACTTCTACACTAGTGGGTTAGGGCTAGAGTAGATTTCCAGGTTGATGGTGGGGTAATTGAAATCTACCACAACCAGAGTGTTCGGTAATATTTGGATTGTCTCCAGTTTGGTCAAGTAAGCTTTGTGTGTGTCATGACTCATGGAGGGGGATCTATAACTGGCTATGACTTGAATGGGGTTCTTACCTACCATAACCTCAACTTGGAGTAACTTCCTGCAGTTGCCCAGTCTAACTGGATGGAAGGTGAATTTATCTCTAATATAGACAAAAACACGGTGTCCTTTGGTTGTCACACTTTCATTTTGCAGTCTGAAGTTGTGGAAGGCATTGTAGCCTTGCAAGGCTGGGGTAATCTATGAAGCCTTGAACCAGGTTTCTGTACTGCACAGACATCTACATCTTCCAGTGCTTCCAGGGTGTGCAGTTTTTGGTTTAAACTCCTAGCTTTTATCAGCATGTAGTAAACTGAAAGCAAAGCTCTCTCCACCCAAGATTGTGCTAGATAGTCAAGAGGAAAAACCCACACCACCAACACCCAAACATCGCAACACTAAACCCACATATGTGGAGGCCCTTAACATTAACCTGCCCAAGCAACAAGGACCTCCGAAGCTGAAACGCAAACAATCACCAATCACAACCAAAGTGTCACATAGCTCACAACACCAGTGTGCCACCCAACAACAGCCCTTAAGGCAAGACAAAGTACCCAATACTTTAGTCATAGGTGGCTCTATAGTCAGGCACACTGATGTCTCACTCACCAGGCTGAACAAGGAGAAAATTACAGTCAGCTGCCTGTCGGGTGCCAGGATCCGCCACATAACGGTTACACTCAAGTCACTCCATAACAAGTACAAATAAGACTCTGTCATTGTCCATGTTGGAGTGAATGATTTGAGACGTACCTCCCTGGACTACATGAAAAGAGACATGGAAGAGCTCTTGGATCATGTGGCCTAGGCAGGTATGACCCTAGCCGTGAGTAGCATCCTGCCTTCACCCAGAATGATACCACAGTATAAGGACAAAATGATTGACTTCAACAATTGGCTAAGTTTCTGGCGTCATTCAAAGGAGATCCAGGTATCTGTCTGCCTGGGGCGACATGATTGACAGATCACGATGCTTTGCCAGAGATGGTCTGCACCTGTCACCCAAGGGATTCACATTACTGGCTAAGGTTCTAGCCACCCCCTATAGTGCCTTTTTTAGGCAAAGTTCAAAGGACAAAACCACCACTGTAACAGGTACAAGCATGCAAAATCTGAAGGTAGTGGTACTCAATGCTAGAAGTCTAAACCTCAAAATGCACTCTCTAGAGGCACGCCTAAAAATGGAGAACATCGATATCTGTGCAGTAACTGAGACCTGGTTCAAGGCTCCAGAGAGCACCCCTGCAATACCAGGCTACAACTTTTACCACACTTTTCAGCCACCAAACCAGGACCAAAACACTAAAGGTGGAGGAGTGTCCATATTCACCAAGGATATTCACAACACCAGGCTAGTTGCCCAACATGATGCGTCTGAAATTCTCACGGTGCAACTAACACTAGGTGAGACTGCAATCCAAATTGTTACTTTGCTACAGATCCCCCACCATGCCCCAAGATTCTCACTACACCTTTCTAAATATACTGGAAAATATTAAGATACAACCAAACACCCTAATACTGGGTGATTTCAACTACCCTGCCATTAACTGGGAAAACTGCTCATGTACCAACACCTTTGCCCAATAGTTCTTAGAATTCATAAATTCCAACACCCTGGATCAACTAATTCTTAGTCCCACCAGGGGCTCCAATATCCTAGACATGGTCATTACCAACATGGGAACTCGATGCTCCACACCTATGGTCACCCCCTCGTTGGTCAGGTCTGACTATAAGCTAATCACCCTTGACAGCCACATCCTACCCCCCACCCTCCAGTAAGGAAACCTCCGTAAAAAACTTCTTCAAAGCCAACTTCATGCTACTCAAGTCAGAAGTGACAAACTTCATGACACCCATGCAGAAGGGAACTGAAAGTTCAACTGCTGAGTCCTACACTAAGGCACTGTATGAACACATCCACTTGTGCATGAATCGTGCCATCCCCAATAGAACCAAGATGATCTCCTCCAAAAAAAGGAAGCCAATCTCGTGGTCCCTTGCCATAAATAAACTTTACAACAAAAGGAAGAAACTGTTGCAGAAAAGAGGAAAATTCTAGGATGCAAAAAACTCCCTTACCAGCCTCAGTAAGAAGGTGAGATCCCTCATAAAATCCTCCAAATCTAGTTACGAACATAAAATTGCCAAAGATTCCAAAGACAACCACAAGGCATTCTATAGCTATGTCAAGAATCTAAATGGCAATGCTCAGATTGGCTCTGAGCTAGAACAGAATGGCATTAAATATATTGATCCCAAGGATATTGCCAGTATCATGGCAGATTGATTCAGTGCAAACTTCACCACCCTCTCACCCCCTAAAGGGTCCATTTCAATACCAAAAGATTGCCAAATTCCGGTAATAACAGCCACACAGGTAAAAAATGCACTCTCCAAAGCTAAGAATACAGCATCCATGGGACCAGACGACATCCCAGGCAGGGTACTACATGAACTACAAAATGAACTAGCACCTCACCTAAGTGTCATGTTTAATCATAGCCTCACCTCAGGCTTCGTGCCCACTGAGTGGCGCACAGCTACAGTTATCCCACTCCACAAGGGGGGATCCACCTTGGATCCCGGGAACTACCGCCCTATCAGTCTGACAAGCCTGATCTGCAAGGCCATGGAATGTATTATCATGGAACTTATAAACAAAGACATTGGCAATCTTCAAACACTGGACCCCACACAGTTTTGGTTTGTGAAGGGCCGATCTTGTCTTCTGATCCTGATTGACTTCTTCAAATCAGTCTCTAAAGCCGTGGACAAGGGTAAGGTGGTCCACACAACCTACCTGGACCTTGCCAAGGCCTTTGACACCATCCCCCACTCTGGAATCATAGATAAACTTACTAAGCTGCGCAGTAATCCCTATGTCACTCGATGGGTTGCCAACTGGCTTACTGACAGAACCCACACTGTAAAAGTAACCGACTCTAAATCCAGCACCAGACAAGTGACAAGTGGAGTACCTCAGAGTTCAGTCCTGGGACCGCTCTTGATTGGCATCTACTTCTCTGAAGTACAGGCCAACACTAAATGACTCTGGCTAACAAAGTTTGCAGACAACTGCAAACTGGGAGCCATTATTGAATCCCAAAATGATGTGGATATTCTACAAAAGGGCCTTACAGAAACAGATGCTTGGTGCCTGAGCCATGGGCTCAAGCTCAAAACCAAGAATTGTAACATGTACCTGTAAATTACCACATAGGTGGCAGTACACTAAACACCAAAAGTGTGATAAGAGACAGGTGGACAGTGGTCTCACCTTCGATAACCACATTGCCACAACAGTCAGGAAATCCTTCTATATCTCACTCCTCATCACTAAGGGCTTTTCATCCAGAAAAATGAAGGTCATTGTCCCACTGTACTCATCCCTCATTAGACCCATTATAGAATACAACTCCCCGTATAGTATGTACCTCTCAAGACATCTGCAACAACTGGAAATGCCGCAGAAATACCTCACTAAAAGAGTCAAGGGCATAAAGCAGATGCCCTATGCTGACCGTCTAAAAAACTCCACCTATACTCTGTCACATATCGTCTACTCAGAGGCGATCTCTGCTTAACATAAAAGGCTATGTCAAACCCAGAGCTGTTGGACATGCTACACTTAAAGAAATCCCAATCCCTCAGAGACACACAATCCAGGGATCTAAACCTTGTCATCACAATGAACAAAACATGCTGGAGGGATAGGTTCCTGACTCAGAGACTCCCCAGACTCTGGAATAGACTGCCCATACATGTCAAGCAGAGCACCTCTTTGGCCATCTTCAAAAGGAACCTTGATGATTGAATGGGAGATAGGAAATTCATCTCAGGGATCACATCAATCACCCTGCTAGACAGTGGTCCAGGGAAGTAAATACTGTGGGAAGAAATAGCCAGGGAATTGTTATGGTTAGGCTTATATAGGCCTTAGGGCTGATAGCCTAGTACCGGCCTATGAACCTATGACCCTTATTTTGTTTTAATTGGCAAATTTCATATTGGTAAGTTTGTTTTCGAGACTTTGCCTAAAAAAGGCACTATAGGGGAAGTAAGACCCTTTGTCAGCAGCTGAAATCCTAGAGGTGCCAGTTGCAAACCGTCTCTGGCAAAGCAGTAGGGTTTGTCAGCCATGGGTTTCCAGGCTGACAGGAACTTTTTCCCCTTTGAATGAGACCAAAAACTAATCCAATTATTGAAAGCGATCATATATTGTTTATACTGTGGCATCATTCTAGGTGAGGGTAGTATGCTGCTCAAGGCTAGAGACATACTTGCCTGGGGCACATACTCAGAGGGCTTAATCATGTATCTCTTCATATAGTCCAGCGAGGTACATCTCAAGTCATTCACTCCAATATGAACTATGACAGAGTCATAATGGTACTTGTTGCTGAGACACCTGAGTGTATTCATGATCTGATGAATCCTGGCACTGAACAGACAGCTGACTGTGACTTTCTCCTTGTCCATCCTGGTGAGTGGAACATCTGTGTGTCTCCCTATTGAGTCTCCAATGACTAGAAAATTTGTTTTTTGAGTGTTATGCCTTGCGGGCTTGGGAGGTGAAACGCTGGTGTTGCTATGTATTATGGGTGCTTTGGGGACTGTGTTAGTTGTAGCAGTCTTGTATTTTGGAGGTCTGTGATGTCTCAGTAGTATTTTGAGAGAACCTCAGAATATGTTGTTTTTTGTGTTGGATGCATACTATGTGTATGAGTAGTGGTACTATGTGTATGTGTAGTGGTGGATGGGTTGACAACCTCTTCCGTGTCACTGTTTTGAGTGCGAGAGAGCAGGGATTCAAGATTCTTGGTGTAGATACATCTTTCACACTCTATACCAGAGTGAGTTATTAGTGGAGGGTCGTCTTTAAGTCCTATATCATCTATGGAATGATTCCTCTCCCTGTCTGCATGTTCATAAATCAGTGTCTAACAGAGACTGAAGCCATTCCCCTATGAATGGGAGAAGACATAGCTCCCATTCATAAGAGTAGCTTGAATGTCAGTCCATACCATTTCAAATCAGTTGCTTTTTTCAGTCTTTTCTGATCTTCTTGAGAAGCTAGTACATGTGATGCTCCAAAGTAAGCCCCAAATACATTATGCCTAGTGTCATGGTACACATCTTTGACTACCTTGTAATGCTGAACATTAGTGTCATTACTGCCAGGATACACAAGCATTTCAACAAAAATGGTAGCTTTTATTCTTTACAAAAAGGCAGCACTGTAAGAATGATAACAGTTCGGTAACTGTGAACACAGTGGTATTACACTAGATATAAAGCTTTATGGGATACCGTAACACTTAAAAACAGCTATGCTGTACAACAGTCAAAGAAGTTATGGCTGTAATAAATATTCACAATAGAGTCAAGCTGTGTAGCATTGCTTATTATCACCCCCCCGAAAGAAATAGAAACCTCCCTTTGAAATTGTGAAGTACAGTAGTTCTCATGGTTGCCAGTTCACTTACCCTGTCTGTCCTACAGTACATCCCATTACACACGCTGACAGTAGCTCCACAGCTCCATTAGTATTTTGTTTTCAAAAATCGATTTTCATGTGTCTTGCCTCCCCATTCAAACTGCTGACCCTCTTTATAGCTGTTTCCTGCATTAACATAAAAACATTTTGCTGTTTCCATTGTTATCAAACTTACACTGTTTCTAGTCCTGCTTATTGGATTTCATATTACTGACGACTTATCATAAGATAGTGTCCAGTAAATGGACTTATTGTCTCCCCACTTCAACATCTCCCTCTACCTACCTATCCCACCCTAGCCCATTAAAGCAACACATACACACAAACTCCTCCTCACTCCATTCACAGTGTCCTCTACTTAGGTACTAGTCATCAGCCTCACCTTCAATTACTTTGTAACACTTTCCGTATAATAATAAACTTACGTGCACTTTATTAAGTATAAATGCTCCAAGGTACCTGCACCCCTGCCAGGAAATCTGATGGCTATCTTCTTTTTCTTTCTGACTGTACCTTTCAGTTTGATAGAGTTTCTTTGTACCATCTGCATTACCCCGGTGCTGCTACATAATCTGTGTGTAATAGTTGAACTTAGCTACTTGGCTGTTCCTTTAAATATCACATTTTACATGCTGCTGTTGATATATATGTTTCGATAAGTTTTTATTTTGCTGAATTATTTACCCAAAATGGTTGTGTTCTGTCTGTGTTTTTTAGAGTATTCATTCCTACACATCAAGCTATATATTTATTTTTACATAAGCATGAAGGTGCATGTAAATCTCACTGATAAAATCTAGTCTGTACATGATATTTCCCTTCCTTTCTTATTGCCTTCTTTTAGTGTACTTGTCTAAGCTCTCCTTCTGAACCATTTAATGTTACCCTGCCCTGTAGTCCTTGAGTATCTTGCTCTAGTCCCTTCATTTTTCTACTTCCCTGGTTCTTGTACTGCTTCTGCCAAGCTCCTTATATGCTCTCACTCCTATTTCTGTGCACCTTTACTCGTATATTTCCTTTTTTCTCTGACCTGTGTTTCTACGTTATTTTTTTTTTTTATCTTTGCAGCTCGGACAGTCATCCATTTTAAAACAGACTGCCCCTACCTTCCTAATGCTGTTTCCCAACTACTTTGGAGTTAAATTTTTTGAAACCTGCTAACTCCTTCCTCCAGCCATCGAGGACACCCTCTCCCAAGCTCATCTATGTGTAGGTGCTATCCAGATGATTACTGTAAACCCTGAATCTGTATTTTTCTGGATTTTCTTTGTACTGGTTCGCCCGCTCGCATGAACCTTTTTCATTCATATTTCGGCTCTTATATGTGGTTCCCTATTTAGGCCACCAGAGGCAGTGTTCCACATGTAACCCAACCCCTTGCACACCCAAAGTAAAAGGGACTTTATTTAACTAAACCATAGGTGCATTACATTTTCTGCTATTGTTTTCCTGGTCTGGCTTTTCTGCTCACTTACTTTGTCAGCCCTGTTTGCACCGAAATATACTTCCACACTATAGCTTTGTGTCCCATTGTATTTATTTTTCTCTGTTACCTGCTCTAATTTAAGCTGTTTGCTTACATTTGCTCACTGCCCCAGTGCTGCTAGTGATTGTTTTCTTTGTCTCTATTCTGCATCTGTTACAGTTGGGCTAGGCCCTCTTCGTTCACCCTCGCTACGCTTGGGCTCACTCCGATCCCTACCCTATCTCCATTCCCACCCATCCCCCATTACAATTTCCTTTATATCTACCACTCCCTCCCCTTCCTCTCTCATCATCCACTCACTACCAACATTCTGCCATAACCCATCCCACTATTACATCTATCATACTTGGCCTACCAGACTTCCTACCCATCACTACTATACACACCATATAACCTCTCTACCTACATTTTAATATGCTACACCTTCTCATTTCCACTACACTCCTCCTATTTCTCTCTACTCTTACCTACTATCACTCCCACCTTCCCTACCCAAACTTATGCTGTCCTACCTCCTACACCAATGATATTCATCCAGCAACTTCCTCCGTTTCTATCTCCCCAACTCTGTGTAACCTCTTCACCACGTCTTCATAAACTACCTCAACTTCAAATCCTCCCAACTAACAGGAAATCTAAGCCAAAGCTAAATAAACTTCACTTACCTACTACTACACTCTCTTTTCTGTCAAAAAATGTACTCATCTATAAGGACATCCACCCCAGCCCAGGCCCCTTTCCCACTCTTTACAGCCACATATCCCTCAAACTTACATCTACCTCCTCCTCTTCACACACTCCACACAATCCCCAGCCTCATACAACACTCATCCTTATCCAAACACTTGTCTATCATCTCACTAAATATTCAGTCTAACCAATAAAATCACAGAGCTGCACACCTGGATAGCCCATACCACTCCTCACAACTTCTCCTTATCTGATTTTCACACTGAGCTAATCGAAGGAAGGACACTGAGGAAACTCGGAGCTATAATATATAACATTAAGTATCCTGTTTTTTGTTTATTTTGTTCTTTATTTCTTTGTTATTTATAGCACTTTGTGTACTGTGTATTTTTCTACCTAGTTTCACTGTGTATGAGGTATTAACTGGAAATTGTCCACTTTTATTAAGCATCTGTTGGGTTGTCTGTTTCTGATAACTTGTTGCAGTTAAACTCTTTTTTCTAGAGGCTCCTTTAGCTGTTTAAAACTTTCATTTAAAGGCTCACTGCTGCTTTTCAGCTGTGAGAAACATTTCTGCAGTTTGTTCTAAGTAGTGGGGATATTTGTAGCATTTCCATATTCAGGCTTGTATTTGGGCCTGGTGTTTGTGGAGGCTGTGTGTCTGAGCACATATTCAGGGACATCTTGGTTAAGCCAAAGCCATCAGGCATTTCAGTGAGAGAGAATTGTTTGAGGTCATTGGCTGACTGAGGTCACCTGGACTACGGCTTAGACTAAGCACCTCATTGGTTCTTTTGAGATTTCTTTCTTAAAAGCTGTCTCGGGTTTCAAGCTTCTGTTACCTAAGAAGTTCAGTTGTGAAAAAAATATGTATCTGCTTTTACTGTATTTGGGTTTCTTCCTACTTTATTTTGCTTTTGCGTCATCTTAAAAGTACTCAATTGTATTTATTACTGCTTGGTATAACTCATTCTAAGCCTTTTAGTTTAAGCACTTGGGCTTCAGACCAGTTGTTTTACATTAAGAAGGTTTGTGGTCTGCACTGTAGTGGAAGAACAGGTAGCTTACATCCTTCTAAGTTGGGAACTGCTGATTGAGGGCTCAGTGTCTATTATTCTAAAAGTGTATTAATTTTGGTTTAAGCACTTGGGCTTCAGGCCAGTTATTTTACATTAAGAGGGTTCGTGGTCTGCACTCTTGTGGGAGGAGAGGCTGGACTCTGCCCTTCTGAGCTGGGAATTTCTGGTTAAAGGCTTATAGTGCCTGCATATTTGAACTGCTTCTTACTGAAATTGGTACACCTTGTTTGCTGTAGCATAGACTAGATCCAGGCATGCTGAATCTAGCTTTGTTTGTATAACTTGAGCACTAATCCAGGCATTCTTTAAAGTATTCAATTGTATTTATTACTGCTTGGTAGTAACTTGATTAAAGTGTAGTTATCATTCAAGTCTTTTGGATTAAGCACTTGGGCTTCAGACCAGTTGTTTTACATTAGGAAGGGTTCTGGCCTGCACTGTGGTGGCAGGACAGGTAGCTTACATCCTTCTAAGTTGGGAACTGCTGATTGAGGGCTCAATGTCTGTTATTCTAAAAGTGTATTAGTTCTGGTTTAAGCACTTGGGCTTCAGGCCAGTTATTTTACATTAAGAAGGTTCGTGGTCTGCACTCTTGTGGGAGGAGAGGCTGGACTCTGCCCTTCTGAGCTGGGAATTTTCACTTGAAAGAAAGTTACTGTTTGTCATTTTTGCATTTAAGTTACCTGTAACACATTGCATTTAAGTTACCTGGCACTTGCTCACTAAAGCAATTATATAAGTCAGCACTAAAAAATTAAAAGCACTACACCCTCACGAACTCCCCTTGAGTACCTTGTTCCCCATTGGCCCTTTTTTTCAATTATAAAGGAATTCCCAATACTATTCTAGCATGTCCATAGGTCAGTTGTCAATCTCCTCTCCAGTCCAGCTGGTGAATCTGAGAATCTTGAGGCAATGTTACAACTGCCTCATGCACACAGACAACCCTCTCCTCCTTACAACAAATTCCAACACATGTGAGAGATGCAACCATATAGCCAAACTGGAGGCTAAGCTCTCTCAACTCAGTACTGGCATAACCAGTCAGGAGGAGAATGAAACCACTCACTACAATTCCAGTCTCACATAGACCTACCATGACAGCAAACCAAACACATAAACACACAAAAACATACACGGTGGCTCTAAATAAAAATCTGCCTAAGCAGCAGAGACCTCCAAAGCAGACACCCAAGCAACCGCTACCCCAAAACAAAACACGTGCAACACATAGCTCACAAAGCCAGTGTGCCGAACAGTCACAGCCCTTAAGGCTAAACAACACAACTGATACACTTGTAATAGGTGACTCTATCGTCAGGCACACTGACGTCCCACTCACCAGGCTGAACAAGGAGAAGGTCACGGTGAGCTGCCTGTCAGGCGCTAGGATCCGCCACATAACACAAGCACTCAGGTCACTATAAGGCAAGTACAAATATGACTCAATCATTGTCCATGCTGGTGTGAATGACCTGAGATGTACCTCCCTGGACTACATGAAAAGAGACATAGAGGAGCTCTTTGAGCATGTAGCCCAGGCCGGTATGACCCTGACCTTGAGTAGCATCTTACCCTCACCAAGAATGATGCCACAATATGAAGACAAGATGATCAATTTCAACAATTGGCTTAAGTATTGGTGTCATTCAAAGGGGATCCAAAGCCTGTCAGCCTGGGATGACATGCTCGACAAGCCACGATGCTTTGCTAGGGACGGCTTGCACCTGTCACCCCTGGGCTTTCGGATATTGGCAAAGGCTCTTGCTACCCCCATAGTGCCTTTTTTAGGCAAGGTTCAAAAGACAAACCCACCTCCATAGGTATCACAAGGGATAAGAAACTAAGAGTAATGCTACTCAACGCCAGAAGTCTAAACCTCAAGATGCACACACTCGAAACTCTCCTTAGCGTGGAGAACATCGATATCTGTGCAGTAACAGAAACCTTGTTCAAGGCTCCTGAGAGCACCCCAGCACTACCAGGTTATACCTCATACAATGCTTTTCGGCCCCAAAACTTGGACCGAACCACAAAAGGAGGGGGAGTATCAATATTCATCAAAGATACCCACATCTCCAGGTTGGTGGCACAGCACGAAGGATCAGAGACTATCCATGTGCAACTAACTGTGGGTAAAACTGCCTTCCAGTTTATAGCCTGCTACAGACCACCCTCCCAAACCCAGGAACCCCACTCGGCCTTCCTGAGAACACTGGAAAATAAGAATGTCTCTCCAAACACCATTATATTGGGCAACTTCAACTACCCAAACATAGACTGGGAGCATTATTCTAGCTCCAACACCCTAGCCCAAAGGTTCCTAGAATTTATAAACTCAAATGCTATGGAACAACTTGTTACCACTCCCACAAGAGGGGAAAACATACTAGACCTGATCTTCACCAACATGGGGACTCTGTGCTCCAGACCAGATGTGTATCCCTCACTGGTAAGATCAGACCATAAACTAATCTCACTGGATATTCACATCCCGACCCCACCCCCTGCCCAGAAAACCACAGTGAAAAACTTTTCTAAAGCAAATTTAACACTCCTCAAAACCGAGGTGGAATCCTTCAAAGCCCCCGGGCCTGTGGAAAATATGGCCCAGACCGCAGAATCCTTTATAAACGCATTCTATGAACACCTTCAGGAATGCATGGATCATGCAATCCCAAATAAAACCAAGACACAATCCTCCAAAGGCAGACGTCCTGTCTGGTGGACCCCAGCCATAAACAAACTATACAATAGAAGGAGAAAGCTACTGCATAATAGAGCAAAATCCCAAAAAGGGAAGGCATCTCTGATCAGTATTAGCAAAAAACTACGGGCACTCATAAAATCGTCTAAGGCCAGCTTCGAGAGAAAAATTGCACAGGACACTAAGGATAATCACAAGGCTTTCTTTAGTTTTGTTAGGAACCTGGGTGGGAATTCCCAGATATGCTCAGAATTAGTCCAAAATGACAAAAAATACACCGAACCCACAGACATTGCCAACATCCTAGCTGACAAGTTCAGCGCAAACTTCTCCCCCCCTTCCCCACCAAAAGGGCAAATATCTATCCCAGCAGAGTTCTGCCCCCCTGACATCTCAGATGTTCAGGTAAGAGCCGCCCTCTCCAAAGCAAAAAACACAGCATCAGTGGGACCAGACGGTGTCCCGTGCTGCGTCCTACATGAACTCCAAGAAGAGCTAAACCCAAACATAAAACTACTGTTCAATCTTAGCCTTACTACAGGATATGTACCCAAAGAGTGGCGTACAGCAACAGTGGTCCCTCTCCACAAAGGTGGTGCCTCAACGGATCCTGGAAACTATCGCCCCATAAGCCTGACTAGCTTGGTCTGCAAAGCTATGGAAAGGATCATCATGGACCTCATAAATAAAGATATTGGGGACCTACAGACACTGGATCCTACCCAGTTCAGATTTGTTAAGGGCAGAGCCTGCCTCTTAAACCTGGTAAATTTCTTTGAAACAGTCACCAAGGCCATTGACGAGGGGAAGGTGGTCCACACAGCCTACCTGGACCTTGCAAAAGCCTTCGATACAATACCCCACTCAGGCATTATAGATAAGCTCACCAGCTTAAATATAAACCCCTATGTCACTAGATGGGTTGCAAACTGGCTCAAGGACAGAACACACATGGTTAGAATTGCTGGAGCCATGTCAGACTCCAAACCAGTTACAAGTGGCATCCCACAAGGCTCAGTCCTGGGACCTCTCTTGTTCGGTATATATTTCTCGGAGGTACAGGCCAACACGGAAGGATTGTGGCTGACCAAGTTCGCAGATGACTGCAAACTGGGTGCCATAATTGACTCTCCAGCCGACACAAGCATCCTCCAAAAGGGCCCCATAGAAACAGACAACTGGTGCCAGAGCCATGGCCTCAAGCTAAATGCCAAAAGTGTATAGTCATCCCCTTTGGCAAAAACAAAGTGCCCACAAATTACCACATAGGTGGTAATCCATTAAGTACAGAAGAAGTAATTAGGGACCTGGGGACCCAAGTTGATGGCAATCTCTCATTTGACAACCACGTGGCCAAAGTGGTTAGAAAAACATTTTATATAGCCCACCTAATCATGAAGGGATTCACATCTAGATCAGGGGAGGTCATCGTGCCTCTTTACTCATCCCTCATCAGGCCCATAATTGAGTACAATGCCCTTTTGGGATGTACCTTACCAGACACCTGCAGCAACTGGAAAGACCCCAAAAGTACCTCACCAAGAGGATCAAAGGGCTCAAACAGATGCCATATGCTGCCCGGTTAAAGAAACTCCAGCTCTACTCAGTGGCATACCGCCTGCTCAGAGGCGATCTGTGCCTGATGTATAAAGCCACGTCCAACCCGGAATTAATGGACATGCTGCACCTCAGAAAATCCAAATCCCATCGAGCTACGCGCTCGAGAGACTTGAACCTCAGCACTGAAATAAATAGGTCATGCTGGAGGGACAAATTCATAACCCAGAGGCTCCCTTCACTCTGGAATAAAATCCCAGTCCAGGTTAGGCAGAGTCCCTCATTGACTCTCTTCAAAAGGAATCTTGATGAGTGGATGGGAGATCGTAGGTTTACCCTGGGTATTACTTCTGTGTCACTGTTAGACAGAGGCACAGTATACTAACCTCGAAAAAGGGCATAGCAAAATTAATTTAAAATGGGTGGCGAAAGCCAAACACACTCTGGCTAGGCTTATAAATGCCCTAGGGCAGATAGCCTAGTATGAACCTATGAACCTATGAACCTATGAAACTTGGCTTAAGCAACATATCATTAACAATGAAATACTCCTTCCTGGCTATAATATCTTTTGCTGTGACAGACTCGCAAAAAAAGGAAGTGGCATCACCATACTCTACTCCAACCGCCTCAACCTCTCACCTTTCTCCACATCTATTCCTGACTTTCACCCAGCAGAACTTATCCTCATCTGTCACCTTAATCCTTATAAGAAATTTGCTGTTGTTCCCTCCATCTATAGCCCCCCCCCCGTAATCTGTCCATCCGAGAGAATATCTTATCCTGGCTTTCCCATAATATACCCTGTGATGACTGTGCCCTGGCCCAGCAATCAAGGAGCCTCAATCCTCACCACTAACACCAGGGAGGTCATCTCATAGAAGAGAGGAAAGGATAATACACACAGTAAAGTACAATTTCCCTTAAGTGCACACAGAGATCACAGTCAGTCTGGGGCTGGTTGCTCCCTTGCTCACCAGGTCCCCAGTAAGACTCCCCACTGGCACAGCTATAGGGTCCAGGTCTCAGCCTAGCTTGGCAAGCTAAAACCTCCAGTACCATCTCTGTCCAACCAGTGCTTCGTGTCCCTGCCAAGTAGCTGACACAACACACACACACACTTTGAGATAAGTATTTATACAACTTCACAGACACACCTGGGAAAGGCTGACACAGATTCTCCAGCTGTGCCCCTTTACCCACACCATATGGTAGTAATCCCTGCCACCACCCAGATAATAATATCAGCTACTAAAAGGCCCTTAAAAGGGTGTCCATTTATTACTGTGCAATATTATCCAATGGTAATGTGACTAATCATTCTCAAGGCTTATTGGAAGGGCTTATTAAAATAAACTCTATAAATATATAATGTGCTCTGAAGCATACTTTATCTCTACATAAACCAGCCACAGGTAGAAGAGTTTAAAAATATTTAATAATAAATAATTAAAACACAAGACAAAACTACTACACCACAGAGATATCCAAGAATTCAGAGATCACACAGAAACCTAAAATAATACAGTAGGACAGGTCTGATTTCAAAGAAAAATACCTAATTAATCTTTACTAGCTTTAACTATTCCTACAAGAAATCACAGTGCTAGAAACTTGCATGTGAGCTCAGGCAGAGTGCTGAGTTAGATATCCAAGATCAAAAATGCTCCAAGTCTCTTGTGAGAAATAGTATTTAAACATTACTAACAAACATTTCTGCTGGGTCCCTCCCAAATTACGTCATGTTGACACTTAGGTTTTCCCAGGCAAACAAACTGCATTATTTAGCAATCTAACACCTGCTCAGAAACTTACAACAATAAAAGGCATTTCACATATACACTCTGGCAGAAACCAGAGCAATAAAGCACCTTCCACATGTAAATTCTGGTCATAAACTTTAGCCTTAAAGCAATGGGCATGAAACCTTCATCCAGATGCACTGGAGCTGAATTATAACATGAAAGATTCACAACCTGCTTCACTGGGCCATTAGCGTGCAATGTTGTCACATATTTTGCAGTTCTAAATTTCACAGTATTCTTTTACACTCAAGAAAACATGCCTGTATTTTACATTTATTTACAAATGCCAGAATTATATATCAAATCTATTTGACTAGGCTGGCAGCCTTCGCCCATCTCTCCCCAATCATCACACCCCCCCCCCCCTGGGGAAATCAAGCAAGTTTTTCAATTGCCCATTGAGAAACATTGCTTGAGAGTGTTAGGTCTATCTGGATGTACCTCACCCCATTCCCTGTCTTGAGAGACCATCTGCATTGGCATTGCTACCCACCCTGTGGTGCTGCACTGACATATCATATGCTTGCAACCCCAGACTCCATTTTAGCAACTTACTCATGATTTATTATACAATGAATATGAAATATTCTACAACACACAGTACACTTGGGTGGAAAACAACACTAAGAAACAGTTTGACAGAAAAAGTAAAAAAAATAAAGAGAGATTTAGAACAATATGAAAAGAATCAGGCCTATAGATGGGAAAATAGTAAAATGAAATTGAATCAGAATGTAGTGAGTGATGGTGTTGATGAAATTAATGAAGACACAAAGGACTATAAGATGAAGTATGGAAGGAATAATAACAACAGGACTTTTTTAGAGGCAAAGGGTGCATGGCAAGGAAAGATGAATCAACGACACGGATTCCGTGAAAATTGGAGACAATACAATGGTCAAAGCAATTGGGAGTACAAAGGGAGAAAGAATTGGGCAAGGAATTAAATATTGTCAAGCATAATGATGTGCATTATAGTCTGGGAGACTTCAGTATATTCAACTATACTCCATTTGAATTAAAGAGAGAACATTTCTCATTGTTTTCCAAAGGAATGTAATACGTTCCTAATAGTGCAATCAACACTACAGATTATATAGTAGATTTTAAAAAATACATGAGGAAATTGAATTTGGCTCTACATTTCAGGGACAAAAAGGTGGGAGCTCAAGAGAAATTGTTCAAGAGGAAAAGTACATTTACCTCCCTATGAATAATACTCTGGTAACATTTGAAAAGCTAGTTATTGATGAAATTTATGACTTTGGTAATAAATGTAAAACTTATAAGAAAAATTACAATTTAAATAAAAGCGAATTCCAAGTATTAAAAGAAATTCAAATGAACAAAGGAATTTGGGTCATGAAACTGGACAAAGGGGGAGGAATAGTGTTGTACGAAACATCTGAGTATGTTAATAAAGTGAACACAATACTCTTAAATTCAGGGAAATATGAGATATCATCCATTAATTAAGTCAATATAGGACATCATAAGATAGACTTACATCTGGAAGAATTTCTTTTGGATGGAAGGGTAGACATGGACATGTACAACTATCTAAAAGTTGAATATCCTATTATAAGTACCATAGTGGGAATACCTAAGGTACATAAAGACATAATGGACCCTCCCTTTTGACCAATTATATCTGGAAACAAACCAAAGACTTTCCCATTCAGGAAAGTTATAGATATGTGGTTAAAGCCTATTTACAAAAAAGTACCACATATAGTCATTGATTCCTGGGATTTTTTAGGTAGACTCACGCCGGAGTTGTGTAATGACAAAATTATACTTGTCACAATAGATATGGTAGACCTTTTTTCCTGTATTCCAAAGGAGGATGGAATGAAAAGGTTTGCAAACAGTATAGGGAAGTATGCCGACCTACCAAGGGACACTATATCATTAATTTTGGAATTTATGGACATTGTGTTAAAATACAATTACATATTTTTTGAGGGAGAACACTATAGGCAGTGTCAGGGAGTGGCAATGGGAGCGGCATGCGCCCTGATTTTTGCCAACTTGGTCCTTCTTGACTGGGAAATTGAAAATATACTGGATACTGCATAGCATGAAAACATTATGAGTTATGTAAGGTTTTTGGATGATATTTTCATTTTATGGAAGGGAAATGTAGAAAAATTACAGTTATTCTTAGGTTATTTGAATTCCACCAGTGAATATTTAAAATTCACACACAATATGGATAGGAATAAAATGTCCTATTTAGATACATATATTTTTGTTGAAAATGGTAAATTTAAGTCCAAAATATACAGGAAGGATACCTTCAGCGACTCGTACTTGGAGTATTCCAGTTGCCATCCTTACAGCCAAAAACACAGTATTATTTAAGGTCAGTACATTAGAGTGGCAAGAATGACCTCAGAATATGGAGACATGATTGAGGAGTTGGATAAAATAGGAAATATGTTTAAGGATAGATGATACCCCTCACATTTAATAGAGGACACCAAAAAATATGTTAAAAGAGAATGGGGTAAAAGATACAAACCCCTATTAGGTACTGGATGCATTAGAACCTCTAACAAAGATAGTGGATTAGAAGGAGAAGGTGACACCTAATTTCGTAGAGCAAGTATATTCCAATATGGACCCTATGTAAAAGAAATGTGAAAAATAGTGGAGGACAACTGGAATATAATGAAATCTGAAGATGCTGTGTATACAATGGCAGGAGAATATCCAATATTTGTTTCCAAAACTGCAAATAATTTAAAAAGTGAATTATAAAGAAAAATATCAAAAGTGACTGACATAGGAAAGGAAGAGGGTACTCGAAAATGTGGACAGTGCAACCATGTAGTGAGATAATACACATATCATCTCTCATCTTGGAAGACACAAATAAAACGGTGGTTAGATTCAGGAAAGGTAATTGTCGTACCCAACATGTCATATATTTAGCTAAGAGCACAAAATGCCCGTGTAACTATGTAGGTAAGACGGACAGTTGCCTCAGGAATAGAATATATGACCATGGGTACTGTATTAGAAAAAAGGATAAGAAAAATGCTTTGTATAGACATCTTAATGATAGCACAACTTGTGACAATTTTAAATTTGGAATTTTAGAGTGTATCAAAACCAACCCTAGGGGAGGTAACATTCGTAAAAAACTAGGGGAAAGGGAAACTAGATGGAAGATCACGTTAACTGCATCAGTTTACCCTGGGTTAAATGAGAGTATTTCCATCAAGCCTATTTTAGAGAACACATATTAAGTAAATACAAGGAAAATTGAATCAATTTATTTTAGGAATTTTGTATTAGTCTTGTATAGACAACTTAATATGGACTTGACTCAACACATTCAATAAGGTTTTCTTTTAAATATGTTAATTTTTAAATGTTTTTAATGGTATTGAAACTAGGTTAAATTAGATATTACGATGGATATGTATGTATATGTAGATTTGTTCTGTCGAATAATGGTTAAATTAAGTTGTAATAGTGCACTAGATGTAATGTATAGAAATAGGAATTAAATCAATTGGGCACTGAGCACTTTAAATATTCAAATATTTAATTGTTTTATAGATGCATACTAACTGATGGTTTGGATTGGTTATTAAAACTTATAAAACTCAGCATTTATTAAATGGAAGTGTTCTGATGAAGTCTACTTTGAGGTAGATGAAAGCGCTTAACCCTATTTATTTATGTGAGTTATTCATTAAACGAAGTGTTGTGTAAAGGATTGTGGAGAGCAGTGAATCCTTTCACATAGAGCATCAAATGGAGAGTGGATATAACTGTTTTATCATATTAGAGGGTTGTGATCTGTCATCACAATTAATTTTCTTCCATACAGATAAGGCTGAAGTTTTTGTAGTGCACACACTATGGCTAGAAATTCCTTTTCTACCACTGCATAGCATTCCTCCCTGGGTTGGAGCCTACAGCTGAGATAAACCACTGGTTGCTCTTCTCCCTCTGAAGAAATCTGGTTAAGTACAGCACCCACCCCATAGTCTGAAGCATCCACCTGCACAACAAATTCTTTGCTGTAGTCTGGACTGGCTAACACAGGGGGTCCCCCCAAAGCTTCCTTAAGCTTCTGAAATGCCTGCTCATATGCTGGGGTCCACACTACCTTATCTGGCCTGTTCTTCCTTGTCAGGTCTGTGAGGGGAGCAGCTGTGGTACTATCATTGGGAATGAACTTTCTGTAGTACCCTGCTGTCCCCAAGAATGCCCTCACCTGCTTTTTGGTAACAGGTGCAAGCCATGCCTGAATGGCTTCCACTTTGGCAGGTTCTGGCCTTTTCTTACCACTCCCTACTCTATGTTCTAGGTAGGAGACCTCTGCCATACCCACCTGACATTTGCTTGGCTTAATGGTCAACCCTGCCCTCTGTAGTCTGCCCAGCACCTCCCTGACATGCTGAAGGTGCTCTTGCCAGGAATGCCTTTAGTTAGCAATATCATAGGTTCATAGATTCATAGGTAGGTACTAGGCTATCGGCCCAAGGGCCTTCGTAAGCCTAGCCAACAAGATTCCCTGGCTTACACCACCCAAGAAAGTTATTTTCCTGTGCCACTGTCGAGCAGAGACACAGAAGTGATCCCCGGGGTGTATTTTCCCATCCACTCATAAGATTTTTCTTGAAGAGTGCTAATGAAGAACTTTGCTTGACATAGATGGGTATCCTGTTCCAGAGTATGGGAAGTCTCTGGGACAGGAATCTATCCTTCCAGCATGTCCTGTTCATTGTGGTGACAAGGGTTAGGTCCCCAGAGCATATAGCTCGGAGGGATTGGGATTTCTTTAGGTGTTGCATGTCCAACAGCTCTGGGTTTGACATAGCTTTATATGTCAGGCAGAGATCACATCAAAGTAGGCGATATGCTACGGAGTAAAGCTGGAGTTTTTTGAGATGGTCAGTGTACTGCATTTGTTTGAGGCCAGTAATCCTCTTTGTGAGGTACTTCTGTGGCCTTTCCAGCTGCTACAGATGACTTGTGAGGTACATTCCAAAAGGGGCATTGTAGTCTATAATGGGTCTATTGAGTGTTGAGTAGAGGGGAACAATGACCTCTTTTTTCCTGGATGAGAACCCTTTTATGATGAGGTGTGCCACATAGAAGGACTTCCTGACTACTGTGGCAATGTGACTATCAAAGGAGAGACTACTGTCCAACTGGGTCCCAAGGTCTCATCACACATTCGGTGTTAAATAGATTGCTGCCTATGTGGTAGTTCATGGGTACAGAGTTTTTACCAAAGGGGATGACACTGGCTTTTTGCCATTGAGCTTGAGACCATGGCTCTGACACCAGGCATCTGTCTCAGTGAGGCCCTTCTGTAGGATGTCCACATCATTTGGGGACTTGGCTATGGCTCCTAGTTTGCAGTCATCTGCAAACTTCATTAGCCAGAGGCCTTCTGTGTTATCCTGTACTTCAGAGAAGTAGATACCAAACAGGAGTGGTACCAGGACTGAACCCTGTGGTACTCCACTTGTCACTGGTTTGAGGTCAGATTCGGAGTCTGCAACTTTTACAGTGTGGGTTCTGTCAGTGAGCCAGTTGGCAAATCATCTTGTGACATAGGGATTTATACCTAGTTTAGTGAGTTTAGCTATAATTCCAGAATGGGGGATGGTATCGAAAGCCTTGGCGAGGTCAATATAGGCTGTATGAACCACCATACCCTCATCTACGGCTTTGATGACTACCTCAAAGAAGTCGATCAGGTTCAGGAGGCGTAATCTGCCTATCACAAACCCGAACTGGGTGGGATCCAGAGTTTGGAGGTTGCCATTGTCTTTGTTTATGAGTTCCATGATGATACATTCCATGGCCTTGCAGACCAAGCTCATCAGGCAATTAGGGCAATAGTTCCCATGATCAGTGGTGCCTCCCCCTTTGTGGAGTGGGATAACTGTTGCTGTGCACCATTCAGTGGGCACAAAGTCTGATGCGAGGCTATTATTGAGCATGGTGCTTAGGTGAGGAACCAGTTTGTTTTGAAGTTCATGTAAAATGCAGCCTGGGATGTTGTCCAGTCCCATGGATGCTGTGTTTTTGGCTTTAGAGAGTGCAGCTTTTACCTGCATAGTTGTGATTACAGGGACTCTACATTCTTCCTGTATAGATATGTGCCTTTAGGGGGAGAAAGGAGGGGGAGTAAAGTTAGCACTGAACCTATCTGCCAGGATGTTGGCAATATCAGTTGGTTCTGTAATTTTTGTGCCGTTTTGCTGTAACTCAGAGCAGATCTGGGTGTTACCATTGAGATTCCTGACATAGCTATAGAATGCTTTGTGGCTGACCTTAGAATTAGTGGTGATTTTGTTTTTGTAGCTAGCTTTGGAGGATCTTATAAGGGATCTCAGCTTCTTACTGAGGCTGAACAGGGAGCTCCTCCACTCATGGGATTTTATTCTCTTTTGCAACAGTTTCTTCCTTTTGTTGTACAGTTTGTTTATGGCAGGGGACCACCAGATTGGCTTCCATTTTTTGGAGGATAGCGTCTTGGCTCTGTTTGGGATAGCATGATCCATGCACTCATGTAAGTGCTTATAGAGTGCATTTGTGTAGGATTCAGCAGTTGTAACTGCATTGTCCATCTGCATGGGTATCATGAAGTTCACCACTTCTGTCTTAAGAAGCATGAAGTTGGCTTTGGAGAATTTTTTTATCATGGTTTCCTTAATGGGGGAGTGGGGGTGGGATGTGGATATTAAGGGTGATTAGCTTATGGTAGGATCGAACCAACAAGGAGTTGACTTCAGGTGTGGAACATCGGTCACTCATGTTGGTAATGATTAGGTCTAGGATATTGTTGCCCGTGGTGGAGGTGTGAATAAGTTGATCCAGGGCATTGGAGTTTATGAATTCCAGAAAACATTGAGCTAAGGAGTTGGTACATGAGTAGTTTTCCCAGTTAATGGTGGGGTAGTTGAAGTCGCCCATTATTAGGGTGTTTGGTTGAACCCTAATATTTTCCAGAATATCAAGAAAAGAGGAGTGGGAATCCTGCGGCATGGTGAGGGATCTGTAGCAAGCTACAATTTGGATTGCGGTTTTGCCCAGAGTTAGTTGCACTTGGATAACCTTGGATGCATTATGCTGAGCAACTAGCCTGGAGGTGTGGATATCTTTAATGAATATGGACACACCTCCACCTTTGGTGTTTCAGTCCAGGTTACATGGCCGAAAAAGTGTGGTATCAGTTACAGCCTGGTAGTGCAGGGGTGCTGTCTGGAGCCTTGAACCAGGTCTCAGTCACTGCACAGATATGAATGTTCTCCATTTTAAGGAGTGCCTCGAGTGAGTGCATTTTGATATTTAGACTTGTAGCACTGAATAGCATTACCCTCAGTTTTTGCTTGACTGTTCCTGTTACAGTGGTGAATTTGTTATTTGAACCTTGCCTAAAAAAGGCACTACGGGGGTCGCAAGAGCCTTAGCCAGTATCTGGAATCCCAGGGACAACATGTGCAGGCCATCTGTGGCAAAGCATCATGGCCTGTTGACCATGTCATCCCAAGCAGAAAGATACTGGATCCCCTTAGAATGACACCAGATGCTTAGCCAATTGTTGAAGTCAATCATTTTGTCCTTGTACTGCTGTATCATTCTGGGCGATGGCAGAATGCTACTCAGGGCTAGGGTCATACCTGCCTGGGCTACAAGATCGGAGAGCTCTTCCATGTCTCTTTTCATGTAGTCCAGCAAGGTACGTCTCAGGTCATTCACACCAATATGGACAATGACAGAGTCATATTTGTACTTGTTGTGGAGTGACCTGGGTGCGTGGGTTATGGGGCGGATCCTAGCACCCGACAGGCAGCTGACAGTGACCTTCTCCTTGTTTAGCCTGGTGAGTGGAACATCAGTGTGCCTGACTATAGAGTCACCTATGACTAGTGTGTTGGGTATATTGTTTTGCCTTATTGACTGTGGTTGAGTGGCACACTGAGTCTGTGGGCTATGTGTCATTTGGGTTGTGTTGGGGGATGGAGGTTGCTTGCGTTTCTGCTTTGGAGGTCTCTGTTGCTTAGACAGATTATTATTGAGAGCCTTTGTGAATGTTTTTCTGTTACTTTGTGTGGATTTTGGTGGTGTAGATTTAGTGAAACTATGTGATGAGTGTGGTGTGGTGCAAATGTTTACCTTCTCCTCTTGACTGCCAAGTTCAGTCTTGGTTGGAGAGAGCTTTACCTACAGTTTGGTTAGATAAGTGCAACTCTCACAGGTTGTAGTGTTGGGTGGCAGGAGGAGAGGGTTGTCTGTGTACGTGAGGCAATTTTTACATTGCCTCAAGATGCCTAGATTCGTCAGATAGACAGGAGAGAACACTGGGAGCTGACCCTTGGACATGCCTGAATAAAAACTATTTTCCTCTAGATAAGTGAGGAAAGTGAGTACGAGAGCTGTTTTTCTCTAAGCAAGTGAGAAAAGTAAATACAAAAACTGTTTTCCTCTAGGTAATGAGGAAGGTTGAATGCTATAGTAATTAGTAGCTTACTTAGTGCTTATAAGTTCTGAACAAGTGCTGAGCATGAATAAGCAAATTTAAGTGCTAAAACTAAGAATCTGTATCTGCACTAGAGTTACAGGACAGAAACAAGTGCAAATGCACGCTTTCAAATCAAAAAGTTGAGAGAGATGGAAAAGATTGCCCAAATGGCCATTAAATACAATTTCTGGGCCAGAACCACTCCTTATGTGGTAGACAGGTAACCTAGTGCTTACCACTCTGACTGATAAGCTAAAAAGCTTCCCTCCAACACAGAAAGGCTTAGGGGGCTCAGAAGCTTACATACAGTCCTGTATACAGCAAATCTGTATCTGGAACACAAGTTACAGGAAAGGTAGGAAACAGGCTTACAGTATTTTTTTTTACAGAAAAGTAGCTAAAACAGCAGTAAAAAGAAATTCACATGCAGTGCAGGCTAGCACACTTGAGTATGCAGCGACATTAGACCAAACATGGTTTAAAAATGCAATTAAATTAAAAAGGACTAAAAGCAACTGCAGAAGGAGTTTATCAGGTAGAATGTGGTAAAGAGATGGGACTGAGGGAGTGTCCCAGATCACATCTACAGTGGGGCAGGCAACTGCAAAAGCCACCACATTTAAACTACAAGCCAGAAAGAGGGAGGATGGGTGGGACAAAACACTTTCAGCAGAGATCTAAAAAACTATAAGCAACAATTAACAGTACAAACTCTAAAGCCAAAAAAAATATACTCAGTTCTGCATATTGTCAGATAGATTGAAAAGCAGTCTCTCAGAACACAGGTTCCAGCAATGATATGCAGGCTGTTACGAACAGGTCTAATTTAATGCAAGTGATCCTTGAGTTAGATAACACACAAGCTGTAAAAAACAGTTTTACCAACTGAAGACACAGCAGAAAATAGGAGGAGGTGGGGAAAATACTTTTAGCAGAGACCTAAAAAACTATAAGCAAAAATTACCAGTGCAAACTCCAAAACCAAAAAAAAAAATCCTCAGCTCTGTATATTTCCAGATATATTGAAAAGCAGTCTCTCAGAACACAGGTCCCAGCAATGAAATGCAGGCTGTTACTAACAGGTCAAATTTTATGCAAGTGATCCTTGAGTTAGATAACACGCAACAAGAACTAAAGTAAGGTGGATAGAAACCAAAAGTCTGTGAATTAAAACAGCACAAATCCAGAGAAAAGATAAATCCACAGACCACTAGGCTGAATCGAACCGTTTATTAAAATAACATCAACAGCAACACACCTGCATTATGATGGGGGCTGGAGCCACACAGCAACATGACATGGAGCATGCAGGTAATATGCCATATGTACACTTGACTGTTCTGTACACTGTTAGTTTATGCATGTGTAAGGTGTGTCCCTGGTATGTAGCTGTCAACATAGTATGTAATTGTGCAGGTGTGATATTGCCAATATCAGCAGCTGACATGTGAAAGGCAACTGTTGTACTACTGAACTGTATCATACGCAGTATCAATGGCACAGTTGTGCCCACTGACATTAATCCCCTCATTTCTGCAGGTCCCTCCGGTGTTACAGCAAGGCAGCCCATCCATGCTGGTGAGTGTGTATTAACCATACCTATAATAGTCTTGATAGTGCTAGTAATAATAGTGTAACTCAGTAGTGCTCTGTGTGTATACTGCAGGGTGTGCATGTGTGCATGTGTGCGTGTGTCCACGTATGCATGTGTGCATGTGTGCATGTGTCCATGTGTGCATGTGTGCATGTGTCCACGTGTGCATGTGTGCATGTGTGAATGTGTGCATGTGTGCATGTGTCCACGTGTGCATGTGTGCATGTGTGCATGTGTGTATCACTGGTAACATTGTGTAGACATTGTAAACTGTGTTTCCTGTCTTCCTCCCACAGGTTCTGGTGCTGCTCTGGTGTCCTGCAGCAGGGAACCTGAATCTGATGCCACAGGTACTGATAATGATGATATCTGTGTAATGGCACAGGAAGGTGTGTCAGGGTCTGGCATTGGTCAGCCAATTGACAGTACACAGCTGTCAACCCCATCATTGCACACAGTCATCCTGCCAGTACATCCTATGTCACCAATGTCCCTAGGTGATGGACAGGATACAGTGGGCATTGACCAGGGTAATGTGGTATCTGTGGCACATGCTTCCCCACACAGCAGCCATGGGCAGGGTCCTGAGATGGTACCACACAGACAGTTGCCCATGGGTTCTCGTGGAAGCATCGGTGGGCGTACTGCCTCTGGCAGACGTGCCCAAAGAGGTCTGTCAACCTCAGCTATGTTTCGGGCTGTCATGCAGGCACAGTTACGTATGGAAAGGTACACCAGACAGGGTCTGAGGGAGCTGAGAGCATGTCGCACATCCATGACTGACAGTATGCGTGACATTGCGGATGCTATCCGTAATTTCACTGATGTCATAGACAGACGTTGTGGGGACATATTACAGCAGTTCCACAACTACATGTCCATGAGCCAGGGCAATGGTGGACGGTTGCGGCATCGACGTGGCCGTATGCCAGCAACAGCAGCAGCTGGCAGTCGGCGCAGACGACAACAGGCCCGCGGACGCCCCCATAGTGCCAGCAGCAGTCCCAGCAATGCTGGGTCTGTGCTGTCATCAGACCTCCCCAGGAGACCATGTGCACGTGGCTCTGGACATTCCGAACAGGGACCTGTGTCCAGTCAACGAACACCCGCTTCTGATGACAGTACCCAGTCTGACTTAGTACTGGATATGGTCCATAGCAACCCTGCCAGGCACAGGTACCGTGTCCGTGGCCACAGACACTGATCTGTATGACCTGGCAGGTGCAGTCTGTGGCTGTCCACAAACTCCAGTATATGGCAGCCATGAGGTGGAACTGTGTGCATGCATACACACATGCGAAATGTTAACACCTAGGGCTACCACATACACGCACACACTGCATCAACAGTGCCCCACCCTGTACTGCTGTCCCTCACCAACACACACATACACATACACATACATGTCAATTGGTGGTATCAGTGGCAGACTCAGGCATACCTAGTTCACACCCTGTGCATATGATGAAACTGTGCCACCTCCTGCAATCTCTAACATCAGTGCAGGAACAGGTTAACATGTTGCTGATGCACAGGGTGACTACATAGAAGTGTATTAATAGTATCATGTTGGTAACAGTACAGTGTGCTGATATGATTGTGTGTATATCCCAGCATGCCTGATGCAGTAACTGTATGACTGTCCTGAATTGTTATCTACACCCATAGTAAGTACCATAGTGTAACAGCTGCACATTTTTGCATACTGGTGGTAAGGATGTCAACAGATAGCCACATACATAGGTAGCACAGGGGAGAAGGTAATGCAAGTAGTGATACGCAATGATGGACATGTACACTAATGGTGGCATGTTGCCCACAACGACTATGCAATGTGGATGTTTGCGCATGTTGATTTGTGTGCAGTACCAATTTATTTAAATTAAATTAAATTTTAAATAATTTCAGTTTTACCATGGACATCTGAGCTGTGCATTCCTGGGTACATGTTTATAGTGCCTGCATATTTGTACTGTTACCTACTGGAAGTGTTACCCCTTTTTTGTTGTACAATGGACTACTTCCAGCCCTGCTTACTGTAGCTTTGTTTGCATGCATGTTTGCTTGAGGTTCCCTGGAACACTGATTCCACCTGCAATGCAGATTTACAGAGCTTCTGTGGATTCCTAGTGACATCTGCATAGCTTACTATACGTATGTCAATGTCTCACTTGACAGAACATCACTGTCTGTCCTGTTTGCATGTACATTGCCTGTGACACATTGCATATGACTTACCTGGCATTTGCCCAGGTGTGCAGTCATAAATGCCAGCGCTATGAAATCAGAAGCAGTACACCCACACATACTCACCTTCAGTATGTTGTTCCCCATTGGCCCTATGTGTTGGTAATCACCATGGCAATCACACTACTATGGTAGCATGTGCAAAGGTAACTTGTGAATCACCTCTATGGTACAGTTGTGGAATACGTGGGTCATGTGGCAATGTCACAGCTGCCACATGTACACAGTCAACCCTCTCCCCTACACATGGACGTACAACACATGTATGAGATGCAACCACATAGCCAAACTGGGGACTAAGCACTCTGAACCCAGTACTGGCATAACTTGTCAGGTGGCATGAAATACTACAGTGACTACAATACCAGTCTGATGTAGACCTACACTGACAGCAATACAAACATGTGAACACACTGGGCCATTCGTGGAGCCAAAGAATAGCATCCTGCCTGAGCGGCAGACACCTCTGCAGCTGGCACACAGGCATACGTTATGCCAGAACACAGCACGCATAACACATAGCACACAAATCCTGTGTGCCAAACAGTCACAGCCTGTACGGCTAGACAACACACCTGCTACAGTTGTGTTAGGTACCTTTATTGTCCAGTACAGTGAGGTCACGCTCACCAGGCTGGACAAGGTGAAGGTCACAGTGATATGCCCGTGGGGCACTATGGTCCACCACATAACACAAGCATACAGGTCAGTCAGAGGCATGGACACATATGACTCAGTCATTGTCCATGCCACTATGGCTGACCTGTGATGTACCTCCCTGGACTACATGATAGGGAACATGGAAGGGCTCTCTGAGCATGTGGCACAGGCTGGTATGACCCTGACCTTGGTTGGCATCATACCCTCACCAGGAATGCTGACGTTTTACTGAATGCTGATGAATTACTGTAGCTACAACACCCTAGCTGAAAGGTTCCTAGCATGTAGTCACCGCATTCCTATGGAACAACTTGTTACCACTCCCACAACAGGTGAAAACGTGCAGCACCTGTTCATCAACAACATGTAGACTATATGCCCCAGACCAGATGTGTATCCCTCGCTGCTAGGATGATACCATCTACATCTCACACTGTATATACGCATACCACATGCAGCACCCACACAGAAGACCACAGTCATAATGTTATCCAGTGCAAATACCATGTATTCACATGTGGCAGGCGTCAGGCATGGTAACTATTGAAGGTCACAGGTACATATGTTTATTTGGCACACACATACATCTGTGTCCATTGCCATTACTCGTTTAATCGATGTCATGCATTATTGTGAACAACAACCCACACACATGGGCATTCTGTGTGACAAAAACACACATGGCATGTGTGGAATTCAAAGCCATAACTAACTGTGCTTTGACAGTAGTGAGAGACACAGTAACAGAGCATGCTATGTGCATTACTGGGAGATTTGCCCTCTTCCACTGTACTTGTAGGGTGCTGACATCATCTCTGTGTAGAGATTGGAATATGCAGCAGCTGGTGTGTTTTACTGGTTGGCAAAAGGGTCAGCTCTCTCACACATGTAATTGCACACACACTACTTCCACCCCCCCACACACACACTTGTCATTTGCAGGATTCAAACCCCTACCTAACTATGTTATGACACTCAAGCTGGACGCATTAGCGGAGCACGCTATTTGCATTCCTGGGAGGTTTCCCTTCTCCTGCTGTACTTATAGGGTGCTGACATCATCAGTGTTTCAAAAGGGAAATGTGCATCCTGTAGTGTGTTCTCCTAGTTACCAAAAGGGACATTTTTTTCATACAGACTTGTACACACACTGGGCATTTGCAGGATTCAAACCCCTACTTAATTATGTTATGACACTCAAGACAGCTGCATTAGCGAAGCGCGCTGTTCGCATTATTGAGAAGTTTCCCTTCTCCTGCTGTACTTATAGGGTGCTGACATCATCAGTGTTTAGAAAGGGGAATGTGCATCCTGTAGTGTGTTTTCCCAGTTGCCAAAAGGGACATTTCCCTCACACAGACTTGCACACACACCAACCCCACTCACCCACACACACTGAGCATTTGTAGGATTCAAACCCCTACCTAACTATCTTATGACACTTGAGGGAGACACATTAGCAGAGCACACTATCCGAATTACTGGGCATCTGTTCTGCACCTGCAGTATTTATGGGGTGCTGACATCATTATTTCTACAGAGGTATGTACATCTAGTACTACCTGTCAGGTGGGGGATAGCATATATATGCAGTTGCAGCCACCTACCTCAGGGTCAGATATGCACATCACACTGGCAGGTTATGTTCTATACCATGCTTCGTGACCACAGGACCTGTAACACACAACACAACCAGTCCAGACCACCCCTCCCACATCCAGGACACACACTTTGCTTCCCTGGGAACAGTGCCAAGATATGCAGGTGTTCACATACACCATTCCAGTTGTTAACGTCAGGTACAGGCATATTGTGTGTGGGAACTACTCAGGCCTCTACAACATTACCCTACAGCCACTACAATTTGTGAGTCCATGTGCTATGGCAGAACCACTCACCACAGCCACAAGGGGGAATACATATTGCACCTGACCATCTGCAACATGGGTACTCACTGTTCCACACCAGAGGTAGACCACCATTGTTGATATCTGACCATACCCACCTTTCCCTGGACATCCATATCCCATCCCCACCCCCAGGCAAGGTTGTCACTGCAAACAAACTGTATTTATCAAAAGCAGACTTTACATTGTGAAGACTGGGCTGGAAGACTTCAAAGGACCCATGCTGGGGGAGTATACAGGCCACTCTGCATAATCCTTGACAATTGCATTCTATGAGCATGTGGAAGGTTTGCATTGATCATGCTAGCCCAAATATACCCATGACTGCTCCACAACAGGACACCTGTCAGGTGTACACCAGCCATATATGAGCTGTCCAACAGACAGAGTGAGCTAATACATTGCAGAGCAGTAGCCCACAGAGGGAGGACATCTCTGAACAGTACTGTCACAACACTTCAATCCCTCATAATCATCACGACACATTGTTGACAGTAAAATTGTCCAGACAATGCAGATAAGGCTCCCCTCAGTCTGTTATTGACACCCACTTACTGTTAGAGGTCCTCAGCAACCCTCTTCCAGCACACACCAACAACATGGATGTGGCTTAGCAAATTCAAATCCTGGGATCTCCACTGTGTCCATGCTTGACAGAGGCACAGCACACTAGCCTCACACGGTGCCTTATGTGACCTACTTTACAGTGGCACAGTAGCCTACTGTACTGGGGAGGCAGATGCCAAGCACACTCTGGCTAAGCTGTCATTCCCTAGGGCAAACAGCCTAGTGTTGACCTCTACACCCATATGTTTAATTGTCAGATGCACATTATTTGTTGCTGATAGACTGTTTGCAGGTCTTTATTGCCATAGCATTCCCTGTTTGTATGAACAACTTGTGTATCTGTGGAAGATGTTTGCATATGGGAGGGATCCACTATATCACATATGTCTCTGCAGTCATTTAACTGTGTGCACTGGGCAGATTGCTGTAATGTGGTTGGTTCCTGGAATAACACGTACAAATACCAGATATGTGTGGCCAACTGCTAAACTGAGATTTGGCCTAAGTGTGTGAGCATGCCCAGTTCAGCCTTCCCATGGCATGTTGTCTGACATATGTCTCATTTATCAAAGTGTGCGAGCATGCCCAGTGTGAGCTTTCCGTATGTTGAACTCTGCAGCCCACCACATTTGTGGATGAGTGTGAACTTCAGCAATATCTCCTGTTTATGGTTGTGTGTTGTGTGTCATGTTGTGTAGTTACTGTCCAACTGCTTTGTGTGTGAACACAACATAGATTATACTGTGCCTGCAGGGTTTGCATGGGATACTTTGCATACAGTTGTCAACATCCTTTCATACTGACCTAACACTGTAGTACCGTATAGTGTACTGGTTCAGTACTTTCACTGTGGTGGACAGTATCCTGGGCTTTAGTCCTATCACTGCTTTACATTTCCATAGTGAGCACAACAGCCTGGTTAGGGGCCAGTTGTGTACATCTGACCATGTTGCATTATGTTCAGATATGAACTACTTAAACCAGGCTAGTACAACATTGGTAGTGTATTCCACAACATAGGTGTACATTGGCAAACACTAGCAATGTGCCCTAGGCCATTTCTAATGCTAGTCGGAGAGTGTGTTTGTCCTTCGACACACATTGTAAGTGGAGTTTGCCATGACATATGTCATGGTTAGTATACTGTGCCTCCGTCTACCTGTGACATAACAGTGATACCCAGGGTAAACCTACTATCTCCCATCCACTCATCAAGATTCCTCTTGAGGAGAATCCATGAGTGACTCTATGGATAATCTGTACTGGGAGTTTACTCATGACTGGGGGTGGCTTCTGTGTTATGGATCATGCAGTATAGCTTGTCCTATGTATGTCAGTTCTGGGGTTCAGGTCTCTCATGTGCATAGCTCACTGCCATTCAGATTGTACAAGGTGCAGCATGTTCATTGATTCCAGCTTGGACATGGCTTTATACATCAGTCACAGCTTGCCTCTGGGTGGGCAGTATGGCAGTGTGTGGAGCTGCAGTTTGTTTAATCAGGCAACACGTGGCATCTGTTCAAGCTCTTTGATACTCCTGGTGAGGTACTGTTGGGGACTTTACAGCTGATGGAGGTGTCTGCTGAGGTACATCCCACAGGGGCTATTGTAGTCAATTGTAATGCTGATGAAGGATGACTGCAGAGCCACAATGATCTCCCCTTATCTAGATGTGACAACCTTCATGATTAGGTGGGTATATGGTATGTTTCTGTAAGCACTACAGCCACATGTTTGTCCAATGCAGGATATCTATCACCTTGTGTCCCCAGGTCTCTCATTACATGTTAAGTACGTAATGGGTTAACACCTATGTGGTAATTGGTGGGCACTTACTGTATATACACGGGGGTTGACTATACACTTTTCTGCAATTAGCTTGCTGACATGGCTATGGCACCAGTTGTCTGTTTCTATGTGGCCCTTTTGTGGGATGCTTGTGTCTGCTGGAGGGTCAGATATGGTGGCCAGTTTGTAGTCCTCTGCAAACATGTTCAGACACAGTCCTTCCATGTTGGCCTGTACCTATGGGACATATATACCAAACGAGGGAGGTCCCAGGACCAAGCCTTGTGGGATGCCAGTTATATCTGGTTTGTAGTCTGACATGGCTGCAGCATGTCTGACCATGTCAGTTCTGTCCTTGGTCTGGTTTGCAACCCCTCTACTGACATAAGGCTTTATATTTAAGCTAGTGAGCCTATCTATAATGAACACGTGGGGTATTGTATGGAAGCCTTTGCAAGGTCCAGCTACGCTGTATGGACCACATTGCCCTCATCAATGACCTTAATGACTGTTTCAAATGAGTCAAACATGTTTAAGGGGCAGCATCTGCACTTAAGAAAGCCACACTGGGTAGGGTCTGGTGTCAGTAGGTCCCCAATATCTTTATGTCTGCGGTACATGCTGATCCTTTCCATAGCTGTGCAGATCAAGCTTGTCAGGATTCTGGGGTGGTAGTTTGCAGTATCCATTCAGGCAACACCTTTTTGTTGTACACTGCTCTTTGGGTACATATCCTGTGGTAAGGCTGACATTGAGCAGTAGTGTGATTTGGCATTCCATTCTTCTTGGAGTCCATGTTGGACTCAGCCCAGGACACCATCTCATACCATTGCTGCTGTGTGTTTTGCTTTGTAGATGCTGGCTGTTACCTCAGCATCTGCAATGTCAGGGGGCCAGCAGTCTGCTGGGATAGATATTTTGCATTCTGGGGGGGGGGGGTTTGCACTGCACCTGTCAGGTTGTATGTTGGCAATATGTGTGTGTGTTTGGTATGTTGTTTGTAATATCTGAGTGATTCAGAGCATATCCGTGAATTCCCAACAAGGTTCCTACCATCAGTTGAGACAGCGATTATCCTTAGTGTCCTGTACAATTTGTATCTTCATAGGTTCATAGGTTCATACTAGGTTATCCACCCTAGGGCATTTATAAGCCTAGCCAGAGTGTGTGTGGCTTTCGCCACCCCTTGCTATGTGAATATTATGGCCATTTATGATTTACTTTACTGTGCCTCTGTCTGGACATGACACAATGAAGACCCCCAGTGTACATCTACGATCATCCATCCACTTGGCAAGATTCCTGTTGAAGAGTGTCAGTGAGGGGCTCTGCCTAACATGGAGTGGGATTCTGTTCCAGGGTGTAGGGAGCCTCTAGGTTATATATCTGTCCCTCCAGCACATCCTATTTCATTATGTGTTGAGGATGACATCTCTCACTCTCACAGCTCCGATGGCTTTGGGTTTTCTGGGGTGAAGCATGTCCATTACTCCTGTGTTGGACATGGCCTTGTACAACAGGCATACAACGCCTCTGTGTAGGCAGTATGTGACTGCATTCAGCAGGGGTGTCTACAGCCAGGCAGCATATGACATATATTTGAGACCCTTTATCCTCTTGGTGAGGTACCTTTGAGGTCTTTCTAACTACTGCAGGTGTCAGGTAAGGTACATCCCAAATGAGGCATTGTACTAGATTATGGGTCTGATAAGAGAACTGTACAGGGGCACAATGACCTCTGTTGACATAGATGTGAATCCTTTCATGATACGGTGTCCAATATAGACAGTCTTCCTAGCCAGATTGGCAATGTGAGTGTCACATAACAGGTTACTGTCCACTTGTGTCCCTAGGTCCCTGATTACTCCTTCCATACATAATGGTTTACCAACTATGTGGTAATTTGTGAGTACCTTGTTTGGTATTTGGTGGGACATTCATACTGTCCAGTGTCTTCAGGACGGCTGGGTGGGGTTCCTGTGTGTGAGAGTTTGGTCTGTAACATGCTACAGACTGTACAGCAGTTTTGCCTATGGTTAGGTGCACATGGGTGGTCTCCGATGCTTTGTGCATTGTCAGTTACCTGGACATATGGGTGTCTGTGCTGAATATGGATACTCCCCCTTCTTTTATGTTTTGGTCCAGGTTTTGGGACCATAAAGCATGATATGAGGTATAACCTGGTAGTGCTGGTGTGCAGGTTTCTGTCACTGCACAGACATCGATGCTCTCCATACTGGGGAGGGCCTCAGGAGCATGCATATTGTGGTTTACACGTCTGGCATTGGTCAGAATTACCCTTATGTTTCTTACCACTTATGTTTTTTAGGGTGGTGGGTTAGTCTTTTCAGCCTTGCCTACGTAAGGCTCTATGGAGGCGGCAAAAGCCTTATCCAATATCCAGACACCCAGGGGTAACAGGTGCAAGCCATCCCTGGAACAGCAGCATGGCTTGTCAAGCATGACATCCCAAGCAGACAGACATTAGATCCTCTTGGAATGACAGCAGTAATTGTGCCACTTGTTAAAGCTGATCATTCTGTGTTTGTACTGTGGCATCATTCTTGGTGAGGGTAGGATGCTGCAAACGGTCAGTGTCATACCGGCCTGGAGTACATACTCAGAGAGCTCATCTATGTCTCTTTTCATGTAGTCCAGGGAGGTACATCTCAGGTTATTTACGCCAGCATGGACAATGACTGCATCATATTTCTACTTGCTTTGGGGTGACCTGTGTACTTGTGTTATGTGGCATATTGTAGCAGATTACAGGCAGCTTACTGTACTCTTTCCCTTGTTCAGTCTGGTGAGTGGGACAGCAGTGTGTCTGACTATGGAGTCACCTATTACAACTGTATCAGGCATGTTGTTTCTCCTTCTGTCCTGTGACTGTTTGGCACACCAGCTTTGTGTACTATGTGTTGCATGTGCTATATTTGGAGGTTGTGGTTGCTTAGGGCTCTGCTTTGGAGGCCTCTGTTGGTGTGGTGTGCTTGTAATTAGGGCCTCTGGGAATGTTTTTCTGTGTTTATGTCTTTGGTTTGCAGTTGTGATAGGTCTATGTGGGACTGGGTTTGTGGTGTGTGTGGTTACCTCCTCCTCCTGACTAGTTTTGACAGTACTGAGTTGAGGGAGCTCAGCCTCCGGTTTGGATAAATGGTTGCATCTCTCACATATATTTGTATTTCTTGGGGGGAGTTGAGGGTTGTCTGTGTACTTGGGGCAGGTGTAACATTGCCTCAGGATTCACAGATTCAACTTGTTGTAGCTGGCCTTAGTGGATTGTATGTGTGGACATATTTTATTGCCATACTACTGATCAGTGATTACTTCCCTTTTTATGTTTGCTCTATCATGTAGTAGCTTCCTCATTCTCTTACATGGTTTGGTAATGGCTGGAGTCCAGCATGCCAGATGCCTGCGTGTATGACATTGTGTCTTGTTGTTATTTGTGATTGCATAATCCAAGCATTCCTGGCTGTGTTCATGGAATGCCTGTATAACAGGTTCTGAGGTGTGGCCCATATTTTGCACCTGCACAGGGCCTTTAATGGATTCCACATCAGTTTGGAGGAGTGCAACTTTTGCTTTACACATGTTTTTCACTGTGGTTTTCTGGCCAGGGACTGTGGTCAGGATGTGTATATCCAGTGTGATTACTCTATGGTCTGGTCTTACCAGTGAGGGATACACTTCTCATCTTGCCATCCAGTACCCATGTTGCTGATTATCACATCCAGTATGCTTACCCCTCTTGTGAGAGTGGTACATTGTTCCTGGGCATTTTGGTTTATGGATTCTAGGAACTTTTCTCCTACAGTGTTGGAGCTAGTATAATGCTCCCAGTCTATGTCTGGGTATTTTCAGTCAACCAATATAATGTGGTTTGGGGGGCTTGATATATTCATGTATTCCAACATAGGCCAGGTGCAGTTCCTGGTGTTAGGACAGTAGTCTGTAGCAGGCTATAAACTGGGAAGCAGTTTTAGCCACTGTTACTTGACCATGGCTAGTCCATGCTGCTTCTTGTTGTGGTACCAACATGGGGGTGTGGTTATCCTTGACAATTATTGCTAGTCACCCTCCTTTTGTAGCTTGTTCCATGTTTTGAGGCTGTACAGCACAGTATGAGGTGTAACCTGGTAGTGTTAGGGTGCTGTTGTGAGCCTTGACCCAGTTTTCTGTTACAGGACAGATATCAACATTCTCCACACTGGGTGAGTTTACACTGCACGCATCTTGCTGTTTAGACTTCTGGCATTGGGTAGCATTACATCTAGGTTCTTATCCCTTGTGATACCTTGGGAGGTGGGTTTGTGTTTTGAGCCTTACCTATTCAGGGCATGCTGTGGGTAACGACAGCCTTTGCCAGTATCCATGAGGCCTGGACTGATAGGTGCACACCACCCCTAGCAGGTGGAGCATCATGTCATGCTCAGCATGTCATCCCAGGCTGGCACACATTGGATCCCCTTTGACTAACTGCAATACTTCAGCCAATTATTGCAATTGATCATCCCTTCGTCATATTGTGGCATCATGCTTGGTGAGGGTAGGATGTTAGTCAGGGTCCTCAAGTGTGCATATACTACATGGTGTTACATTACCTAACACATGGCATTCATGCCTCAGGTGGTGCTGCAGGGCTGCCTCTGTCGGATGCACATATTACACTCCCTGTACATGTTTGAGAGCAGGTTATGTCATTTTAGGCATCCATGTTATTATATGAGTGAGTCAGAGAGGGTATCATTCCCAGGGTTCCTACTGAGCCAGTGTATGTGCTATGCGTTGCCTCTTTGCCAAGGCCAGGGCATACTGGGCACGCCTCCTTCTGCCTACTGGGGCAGGCTCAGGTTGTTCCTCCTCTGAGTCACGCTCTGCCTGTGATGGCCTTGGCAATGGTGGGGGGCTGTTTGGCCCGGCCCTATGCTGGTCCTGCTGCAGCTGTTTTCGCAAGATCATATTATGTAGCATAGCACATACCATGACAATTTGGGTACATGTAGTTGGTGAGTACTGCAAGGCTCCCCCAGATGTGTCCAGACACCGGAACCGTGACTTGAGCAGCCCAAACACATGCTCTATTACATTACGTGTTTGTGCGTGTGCCTCATTATGGCGTTCCTGTTCAGGTGTGTGTGCATTTCTGATGGGTGTCATCAGCCACTGCTCCAGTGCATAACCTGCATCCCCCACTAGGTGTCCATGTGGGATGTTCCCATTGGCAAATGTCTGGTACAGCTGCGTCAAATGCCAGATATGGGAATCATGGTAGCTCCCAGGGCAGCCAGCACACACATTCATTATTATGCCCTGGGCATCACACACGACCTGGCAGTTGATGGAGGGGAAACCCTTGCGGTTAATGTAGGCCCTACCCTGCTCACCAGCTGGTGCTTTGATGCGTATGTGCATGCAGTCTATTGCACGCACTACCTCAGGGTATTCCGCTATTTGTTGGAAGAGATGCATATTGCTGGCCAATACCTCACGGGCATTGGGGAAATATACATGATCACCGACATGTGCTGACATGGCATCCAGGAACTGGTGCAGTACCCTGGAGGCTGATGCCTGTGATATCCCCATCATATCACCAGTTGGTCTCTGGAAGGTACCTGTTGCTAGTATTCTTAGGCCAACACATACATTGGTTTCCACTGGGATGGGTTCCCCTCTGTTGGTTCTGTGTGTGAGGCGTGGCCTGCACAGCTCGACAATTTGCTGCAGGAGGTCTCTGTCCACTCTATAGCGCTCTACTATCTCCAGCTCATGTAACTCGTGGTAGGTGACCCTGGGCCTGTACACTCTTCTCCATCTCCTCACTGTGGGTAGTCTGGCACCATCTGTATTGTCACCACCCTCAGCAAGTCGCCTATGACTCCTTATAACAGCTATGGCAGCCCCTAGCATTTCTGCCCTGAGTTCAGCTTTTTCAGTTTTCACTTCTAATAGCTTACTCCTGTCTTGCAGTGTCTCTTGAGAGAAACATCTTGCACTGCTGTTTGCAGAGTTTTAAGTGCTTGGCTGAGCTACTATTCTGCCTGTGTAATTGCCTGCTTCTAATTGTTTTCACCTGCTAGCTCCAGCAGTATTCCCTGCTAGCTTCCTACTAATTCTGTTGCTTCCTTTTTCCTTTCTGTTTCCTCAGGGGGAGCAACGCGCATACCAGCAGAAACACGCTCACAGTCGCTTACATGTGCGCACACATGCTTACACGGTTCAGAATCTGCTTATTCGGGTTAAAACACGCGCACACCAGTGCAAACAGTCTTAGAAGTCTGCCAACACGCTCACACATGCTCAGTCTGCATTACACACTCGCACACTGCCCTACCCGCACCTCATGGCGTGCACACGTGCGCATGCACACCCTGCAAGAAACTTTGGTGTAAGCAACAGTATACACCTTCCATTTCTTGACTTTCACATGCTTATCTTGTGGCACTCCTCTTTCCATGATATGTGTCTGACATCTGTCATGTAACACTGACCTCCAATGAACTGCATTTCTTTCTACCATTCCCCCCTGTGATGTCACCTATCTCCTACTCTATTCCTCCCCCTTATGTATCTCTTACACTACTCAGAATGTGCTCATTTGCTATGTGACAGTGGAATTCAGTATCCTAACACTCATTTACATCATATTGCCTACTAATGCTTAGTTACAACTCTTAGACTCAGCTTCCCCCCTTAGCAACCACTAAACAGTGGCCATGTTGTTTTTGGTCTGCTGGTCCCTGTATTGTAAATCCATGTATTGCATAAAACCCACATTTGTGGGTTTATAGCCTTCATTTTTATGTTTTATACAGCGCAACCCGTTTGCGCGGGGCTGCGCTGTGTTTAAACATTGGCGATTGCCGAAAAAAAAAAAGAATTATTTTTCATATTTGCATAGGGGTACCTTGCCAATGGCCACATATTTGGCCATTGCATGCTGCCTGACACATATGCACCCTTTATTTGGAGCTGACATGGCTCCCTGCAGAAACGTACTCAGTTGTCAACTGAGTACATTTGTGAAGCTAAAACGGCTCTTACAAGGGCTGCTTTGGGCTTCGTGGATCACTAATCTACCTCATTTGCATGCCTTTCGGCTGCAAGTGAGGTGATTAGCATATCCACGCCCACTCCGTGTAAGAGACGTTTTAACTGGTCTCTTACACGGACTTTGGGGCTGTTCCTGGATTGCGAAGGCTGCATGGAGTCTTACACTACTCTTAGACTCCGTGCAAGCCTTCATGAATCCTGCCCATAGTCAGTTGAGGAACATACAGTCTGTCATCACACATTGTGGAATAAAAAAACATCTATCCTTACCTTGGCTATTGGGCTGTGGTAACATTTTTGGTAGAATAGGATGGCTTATTTTCTGGAATGTTTTATTTAGCTTACGGCTCATCAGGAGATATTAAAATATTCTACCTGTTTTATATAACTATGGCATAATCTCTTGTTTGCACCATGTAGGGCCTCAGTTAATTCATTTTTTTGCACTGCAACACCATTGGTAACTTGATGTTGCCCTTCTGGTCAAATTATCCCCCCTCTAACTTTAAAGAATACTTGTTGGGCTGGTTGAAGGTAGTGGGTTTGGAGAAGAATAACTTTCAAACAGCTTGTTATGCAAAGCTTTAGCTCACTGGTCATGTTTTTTAACAAAGTTGCAAGGAATTATTTCAGCCCTAAGTTTAGAAAACATCTACATGCTCACCACTATTTGTCTTCCAAGCATTAGCTGAGAAGGATTTACTGCATTAGCACTGTGAGGATTAGGTTCATAGGTTCATAGGTTGGTACTAGGCTATCGGCCCTAGGGCCTATACAAGCCTAGCCATAACAATTCCCTGGCTATTTCTTCCCACACTATTTACTTTCCTGGACCCCTGTCCTTAATATAATATAACAGCTCTGTGAGGGTCAGGTTTTCGTCATATCTTTTTACCTGTTTGCACTACTTTGCCTGCACATCTGTGGAGGATAGTAGGGACAAAATGTAGTACATATAAAACCATAGCCCATAGTCAGCAACAAAAGTTTGCAACTCATCTATCACAAATTGTGCAATGGTGTAACTAGTTCAGTAGGTATTCTATGTCTTGTGGACATGGTCTTAAACCTGGCTGTGATTTGTTGGCTAGGTAAAGTACTATAATCAAGAGATTAATTGTCTGCTACTGAGAGGTAACATTTACCTTCAGACTCTCACTAGTCAATAGCTATTATTCACCAAGGGCCTTTAGGTAAGGGTGTCAGTATTAATGACTTTTCTTTTGAGATGGTTCTTGGACAGTACAGATGTAACAGTTTGACACAAGCTTTGCGGTGTCTTAGTTGATGTTTAGATCCCAGAGTGCCATTTTGGATCCTTCTCAACAATTCAAGAGACCTTCAAGCCCTTCATGCATTTGGGGTAGCACATCAGCACATTGTGATAATGGTGCCACAAGTCTATCTTGATACAGTAATAAGCCATGATGCTCACATGTTTGATTGGAAGCAGAGGTGCTGAAGGGGCCATGTTGGAAGTGAGGCCCATCAGTTGATGTTAGCTCACCCATCCTGGGTTGAGAACCCTAGACTTGCTGCAATATAGCAACATTATGAGCCTGGTGAACTCAGTGCTGCAAAGCAGGTGTGCCACTTGGTTGGATGTTGCACATGCACAGAAGACTGCATGCACCTACTGATATAGCATCAATGTTGTTACCCAGGGGAGGGACTTAGGACACCCTTCCAGGCAACAATATGATGCTGCACTAGTATCCTCAGTCTCCTCAGCAGTCCTGGACATGGTTTGTTTTGGACTCTGGGGAGGTTAGGTGGGTCTGGTAGAGCAGGTAAATGAAAAGAAGAGCTGGTCATAACTAATGGTCAGCTACAGGGAGGGAGTTCAATTTGAAGATCTGTCCCTGGTTGAGGATTTTTCTTTACATCAAACTAAATATTATTTTTATATCAAGCTAAATATTATTCAGGAGCTGTAATTGGTATCCTATCCCAGTCTGCAAAAAAGGCCAGTAACAAATCTGACAATGAAAAAATATGTTTATTCGTTAAAGCAAATTATACAGGGAATGGAAATTTTATTTTTATTCATTTATTTTGTTTTGTTTGTTGGAGTAGTGTACTGAACATAGCAGGCCAGTTTCAGAGACAGCTTGGGCGATTTAATCACAGTAACTATACAGCATAACAAAAGCATGGAAATAATTACATTCTATAAGAGCAGGAAAGTAGCACCATTCTTTGTTAAATATACAAATATGAGTCAAAGCAGTAGACATTTAGGAAACTATGTAAAATGCAATGCATTTTATATATAGTCATATTATTTGTAAAAGTCTTTCCTGTTAAAAAAGAGAAAATAAAACAAGAAAAGTCCTTTATGTAAAATGAAACAACACTAGTAAGTGCATCAGAAGTACATTACTATGGGGGCGTGGCCAAGGATGAACACAGGATAGCAGCAGATTTCTTCAGCTCCACCAATTTCATTACACTGACAGGAATTAATTACTTAAAAAATTAATTTTTGAAGTAATTTTCTTTCTAAATATGTTTGCTTTATATAGTTCTTGAACTATATCTAAAAAAGAAAGGAAATTTTAACAATATTCCTGTCAGAAATCACTTTGGAAATTTTCCTGTCAGTTTATCAGTCTGAAATGAGTTCCAGTAAGACAAATTCTCAAGACTCCAGCATCAAGAAAGAACTTCAGTCTCTGATAACTATAATCCAGCAACTTACTGCTAAGATGGATAAAATGGATACTAAAATAGATACCTTCATAGAAAAAACTACAAAACAAATAGACTTGTTACATATAGACCTGCAACAACAGAAGATCCAGATGACAGTCATAGAAGAAGCTGTGAATGACATGGAAAATAGAATCCAAGAAGAGGAAATCAACATTGAGTTTCTGCTGAAACAAAATACACATTTACAAACAAAGCTGGATGACCTGGAAAATAGATCTAGGCGCAATAACATTAGGATTTTTGGACTGCCAGAAAATATTGAAGGTAACAATATTACTTCTTTTTTAACAACATGGATCCCTAAAACTTTAGACTTACCAGAAGCATTCTCTTTTGGTATCGAAGTAGCACATAGATCTATAGCTAATACTAACTCTAACAAAAACTATCCTAGATCAGTTATAGTTAGATTTCTATCATCTTTTGATAAAGAGATGGTTCTTAAATCTGCTTGGGCTAAAGCTCCTGTTAAGATTAATGAGACAACTGTGCGTTTTGACAATGACTATTCTTCCTTGGTAATAGCTAAAAGAAAAGTTTTTCTGCCACTAATAAGGGAGCTTAAAAAAGCACAGTTTAAAACATACCTTCTGTTTCCTGCCAAGCTAAAAATGTTCCTTCCTGATGGTCCTAAAATTTTTGATGACTTAGACTCTGCTTTACTGTTTATCAAAAAATAAGATTTTGGATAAAATAGAGGAAATGGAATGGGCTAGTCCTTCATTAAAGAGACTGGCAACTGCAACTTCGTGGAAGACTTCAGAGAAGAAGAAGAGACTAAAAAACAAATGATTTGTTCTATGTTTTTTTTTCTTTTTTTCTCTCATCATTTTACTTCATTATTAATCTTTTTAAATATAGTTCCTGCATTTCCAGAAAGCCACAAATATTCTGAAAAAGATTTAATCAAAGTTATTCTCTGTGTGCAAAGAAATGTTTTGTTTCATAACCAGTCAAAATATCTGAGGAACTAATAACAAGCTATTATTCAATTTGTTTCTCTTTCTGAAAAAGAGAAGTAAGGTCAGTAATTTGATACATTTTTTTTTCTCTTTTTTTTCTCCTTTTCTTTGTTTAAACAATGACATTCTATTTAGATTATGTAGTGGGTAAAGGGTGGGGGAGGGCAGGGAGAGAAGAGTAATGAAAATATGATTAATAGAATAATAACATATTTATTCCTTGTAAAAAGTTTATATGTTCTTCAAATGCTATTCCTAATTATACTTTCTTGATTATACTGCTTATGCTTGTTTGTAAATAATCTGTCATGCTTTAACTAATAATAATTAGAACTAAATAATAGTAAATAATATGTTTTATTTTTAACTATATTAATATAAACGGTAAGTAATATTCCATTGTATATACTTCTTATAGCTTTCACTTACATTTTTTTATTTCTGCCTTACACTCTTTTATCTTCTACTCTCTTTTTCTTTTCTTTATTCTTTCTCTTTATTTTTTTTTCATATTAATATATAGAAATGCTTTTGATCATATAGACACAGTAAATAATAAGATTTGCATAAAAATTGAGTTGGGACAAAAATATTGAGTTTTATTACTTATTAATAACTTTGGTCTTAATTTCACTTACATAGAGGTTTTGTCATGTTTAGATGCATTTACACTGCTAAATGAATGTTTGTCACTAGTTTTTAACAAGTTTCCCACCAAAATGTTAAGGGAGACAATCTGGGATGTGGGCTACCTCATGAACAGTGTCCTCGAGTTGTTTTAAAAGCTTCAACTCTCAGAATTCTCACAGAGAAGCTGAAAGCAGTCAATCTGACCTTTGACCCAGATATCACACTGACACATTGCAGATTCAGGAAGAACACTCTACCAGGAAGTAGAACTGATGCAAATGTGACTATGTGAAGGAAAATGAACTCTTTAACATCTAAATGTGAGTTATTTTATATAATTACTTAAATATCTATGTTATAATTCATAAAATATGTCAGTTATAATGATTTTAAATGATGCAGTTTCTTGTAGTAAGTAAATGTCTTATTTTAGAAGGCATAGAAAATGAAACATTTATTCAAGTGTTTTTGAAAATCTACTTGACTGCAGCATACTAATCTGTGTTAAAAACTTATGTTCCAAACATATACATTACTATAACTCATTTAATTCATCTGATTGACAAGCATAAATAACTTTATAACTCTATTCTGTAAGAAATTGTCATGTGATATATTTTAAAGCAGTAGTATAGACATATAAAATACAGATGGCTTTTTTTACAATAATGCAAGTGTTTCTGAGAATTTGCATAACTATGCAGTATGATTTATAACAATTTCTATAAATATAATATTTTATTCTATTGACAATAATGAGTATGAGTAAAATGCTCATATACAAGCAATTCAAGGTTTTTTTTTTGGAAGCTGTTGACTGCATTTACATGACAGAAAATAGATGCATCTTAATATATGTAATGTCTGAACCATATTAGCCAAAGTTTTTGATTTAAATGAATGTTAGAACTTATTTTTACATACTTTGAATAAATTAATATGTAAATATGCCTTCCCTTTTTTTTCTCTCTCTCTTTCTTTCCTCTCTCCCCTCTTTCACATCTTTTATTTCTCTCTCTCCTCTTGGTTCCTAATATCAAGATTATTTGAATGCTATTTGAATACAAGTGTATTATATTACATAGATGTATATAGTAGTATGAATAGTTTTAAAAAAAAAAGTTTATTTTAGTTTATATGATGCTGTTTTACCAAATGTGTAGTCTTGTCTTGCTAGATAATTGAATTGAAAGCTGTTAATTTAAGTTAAATATAACCAGTATTAAATTGATAAGGTGGTAGCTGAGGTACTGCTGCTTAGGATAGGGGGTTAACTTGAGTGGTAAATACTACTCTAAGTTGGAGTTTTAACTCAGGCTGGATGCAAGGTTTAATCCTTACATTATTTTCACTTGTTCATTGTTATATGTATATAGTTTTGACATCCACAATATATTTTGTACACTCATTGTCACTACAAACAAAACTGAATCCTATACAAAATCCCATAAGAGATTCAATAAATACAGCTATATTTAAAGGTACACCTAAAGGAGGAGATGTAACATTACTTATGTTGTTATTTGTTATTTTGATCATAAGATTCTTAAGTTTTAAAAATGCCAAATGACATCTTTAAAAGGAATTTCTTTAAACATTAATGGATTGAATAATCCATGTAAAAGGGTAAGCCTAATAAGATACATTAATTTACATAAGGCCAACTTAGTCTTCCTGCAAGAAACCCATCTCTTGAAAAAAGATATTGATAAACTAGCCACAAACAAATATACAGTATTGGTTAGTTCAGAGCACACTCAGAAAAAAAGAGGAGTGGCTATTTTATGGAATAAAAGTATGCCCATTCCTAAAACCATTAAGTCTTATCAGGATGACAAAGGAATGTTTTGTATGGTTACAATACAAATTAATGGGAAGACTTACACTTTAATTAATGTATATTGGATACCTGGAATTGGTATTAATACAGTGAAACATCATCTTGATAAGATCATATCATTCTCTATAGGAGATATTATTTTAGCTGGTGACTTTAATTGTATACTACATGAAAGTGATACTACCACTATAGGAAAAAGAAGAATTACATCTAATGCAAAACATTTAAATGATTTTTGCTAATTCTTATCATTTGAATGATATTAATAATCAGATAGATTCAAAATCATTACCATGCACCTTTTTTTCTAACAGATACAAAACTTATTTAAAAATAGATAGGGTCTTTATTTCTAACCAGATGGTAACAGATTTAATTAATTCCAAAATCATTTAATGTCCTATATCTGATCAAAATTCAATTGTTTTTGAATTCATGATAAAAAATACTCATAATGTTCAGATCAAAAGGATACCAGCATACTTAACTCAACTAAAAGACTATAAAGAATATATACTTTCAGAAGTAAAACATTTTTTAGACATAAATAATACTCCTGAAGTCTCCATTGTCTATGTTTGGGATGCCTTAAAATCATATCTATATGGACAAAGTATCAGATGGTATAATAATAAAAGGAAATCTTGGGATAAGGAATTGTTAGATATTCAAAGTAAATTAGACTCTTATAAACATAATAATAAAGAAAATATTATGGACAAGAAAGTTATTGAAGAAATAAACAAACTAAATGAGAAATACAAAGACATTTTAGCTCATAAAGTTAAAATAACTTTAGAGAAATACAAGTTTTTGTCTTATTCAATAAGCCCCAAATACTTACATAGACATAAAAATAAAACAAAAAGGTTGAATAAACAAAACCATATCAAAGAAATCTTTTCTCTAAGGAAAAAGAAGAATGTTTCTAGTATACCAGAAATACTAGATGAATTTAGAAATCACTTTCATAAAATTAATCATAATAACATTAACATGGAACCTAAAGATAAAATAAAGGAGTTTATAACCACAAACATGAATAAAAAGCTTAATAAACAACAGATTAAACTATTGGACAAAAGTATTTCATATACAGAGGTTATTACACAAATAAATAAGCTTAAATCAAACAAAGCACAGGGTAATGATGGTATTATACCAGAGATATATAAAATCCTTTCTAAAAGTACATATTCATTAATACATAAGGTTTTTATTTTGGCCCAAACTGAGTTAATAACCCCCCCCATCTTGGCAATATACATTTATTTCGCCAATTTTAAAACCTAATAAAGATCCAACTAGATGTACTTCATATCGGCCCATATCATTACTTAATGTTGATTATAAAATGTTTATGAGTATTTTTGTTGATAGATTGAAGACAATCATCCCCGGCATTATAGATATAGAACAGACAGGCTTCATTGTAACTAGAAATACTTTTGATAATATAAGAAGAACTTTAACATTAATTGATTTTGCAAATAGGAAAAAGAAAGATTTAACACTTATTAGTCTTGATATAAGTTCAGCATTTGATTCAGTAAGTTGGAACTATCTGTTTACCTTACTGAAGTGCACAAACTTCTCAGATGCATTTGTAAATCTAATTGAGCATTTATACAAAGGAACATTGGCTTATATTAAGGTAGGAACATATGTTTCACAACAAATACCCATTTTTAAAGGTACAAAACAAGGATGTCCACTTTCTCCACTATTATTCACTTTAGTAATGGAGCCTTGGGCTAATTTGATCAGAAACAGTACTGACATAGAGGGTTTTGAAATAGATGAAAATACAACATCCAAAATTCAACTTTTTGCAGATGATGTTCTAATTACATCAGCAGGATCTAATTCTTCTATGCAGTCTCTATTTGATAAAATGATGAATTTTAAAAGTATTTCTGGTTTAATATACAATGAAGAAAAACTAAAATACTACCTATATATACACGAAAAAATATTCTCATTAGTGATTTTACTAAATATGTACCCAATTCAGGTCAGATAACTTATTTAGGTATAATACTATCTAAAGATATTAAATCTATTATATATAATAATTATAATACCTGTTTTCTTAATATACAAAACCTTTTTAATACCTGGAATAATATGTTTTTACTATGGAGGAGAGACTTACAATTATTAAAATGATAATATTCCCCAAGATTTTATACTTAATACAATCAATAATACTTCCACCTACAAAAATAATTATCAAGAAACTGAATACACTAATGTTAAATTTCCTATGGGCACCTAATAGACCTAGGATTGCATTAAAGAAACATACTAATAGCTGGTCTCAAGGGGTATTTCTTTTCCAGACTTTAATTTATATACTATCTCTTCTATTGTAAAAGTTATTACTTTATTAATAGATCAGTCATATGTTGCAAAATGGAAAGATTATTGGGAGCTAATTAGTATGCACTTCATGAAAATCTCCTTAACACATAAAAATATGATTGTAAATAACTCCATGTTATGGTTACTAAAGGAATTTTGTACTTCACCTATTACACCTAAACATATGGTTTGTTACCCATTAAATATTATTATTAGCTATCATAACTTTATATTCATGCACCCTAAGTATAGGGAATGGAATTTTATTATATTCCTATAATGTATACTCAGGGTATGCTTTTGTCATCTACTTCTGAAGGAACTCATTTAGCTATAGATAATGATCTAAAGTACTGGTATCAGTTGATATCTGATAATAAAGTTAAAAATCTAGATTTCTTAAAACAAGAATTTGATCTAAGAGAAACTTGCTGGTTAGAGGTTCAGACCTTTAGACAACATCTCATTAATAAAATAGATCTAATGTCTATAACAGTTAAAGAATCTATTCCAACACTGATTGATTACTTGATATTAAATTTACAACATAAAGTTTCTGATAAAGGTAAACTTTCATACATACATAAAATTATCAGACAAGAAACTTTTTACAGTGTAGATTCATACTGGAATAATTTCACTTCTATTAATGGGGACCTACCAAATCAACAAGATAAACAATATATATTGGAATCTGCCTATAGAACTACGTCTTCCATTGTCTGGAGACTTTATACATGGAAATTTTTACATAGATCTTTTTATACATCTTTGATGATGAATAAAATAAATAATAAAGATAATCTATGTAAGAGATGTAATGTAGAAATTAATGCTGACTGGGCTCATATGTTTTATGACTGTATAAAATTGAAAGAATACTGGAAGTCAATTAATGAATTTTTGCAGGCTCTTTTTACAGAAAATTTCATTATTTCTAAATCTCTTATATTATTCAACACACCTGTACCTCAAAGTGTTAAACGGTTAAGCTTCCCTTGTTATGGTCTATTCTAGCAGTGGCTAGGAAAATAATAACCAGAAATTGGATTTCAGATACACCTCCTTCGTTCAATGAATTTAAAAATGTTATGAATATAGTGTGCCATATGGAAATAAACACAATTAGGTCAAGAACAACTAGAAAAACATCTTATTATATTGTATGGGATAATTTACAAAATTTGTTAAAAAAATCCTAATTTCAATAGCATGGTATTTTAGTTTAATTAATTGATCTGATTGTAGTGGATGTCTTTGTAAATACTTTAGTTGTTTTGTTGAATGTTATAATCATATCTATTTTTAATTACTTCTATAAAATTGTTATGATATTTCTCTTGTATGTTAAAACAATAAACCTGTTTTGAAAAAAAAAGAAGTACATTACTATAAAAGCCTGTTGTCACAAATGGATACTCAAGTAAATGCCAGACAATGTAAAGTAGCACAAAAAGAATACAGCATAATGATCGTACTGCTATATCTGTACTAGTTCAACTACAAACCAGCCACTGTTCACAAATTGTATACACCATACATGTAAAAATCTAGGGTGCCTACCTTAAACTAGTGTTTATATAACACTGCATACCCCTCATTGTTTGTAAATATTATAAATGTAAATAATCCATTGTGTGCCTAGCTAAAACTAGTGATTGCATCGCATGTAAACTCTTGAATTGCTTTTTGTACATATCATGTGATTCATATTATGTTTTTTGTTTAAACTTGTGGAGCTTTTCTCTCTGGGCCTCCACTAAAAATGGGCTCACTTGGCCGAGTGGACCTTCCTGGTAAACAAATGCGGAAGCCCTATACTCTCCCTCTATCTGTATATATATATATATATATATATATATATATATATATATATATATATATATATATATATATATATATATATATATATATATATATATATATATATATATATATATATATATATATATATATATATATATATATACATATATATATATATACTACACATATATATATATATATATATATAGAGAGAGAGAGAGAGAGAGGGAGCGAGAGAGAGAGAGATAGCTATATGGCTCTTTTTCTACATTTCAAAGTTTAAAAACTTTGAATTTCTTATTCGACAGATATGTGGCCAAGCCAGGTATGGAAATAAGGTACACAAGGAAAGCTGGTGGTGGAATACAGAAGTCCAGAAAATCATCAAAAGAAAGAAGGGGTGCATGAAAGATGGGTTGCCAACTGGCTCACTGACAGAACCCACACTCAGAAAGTAGCAGACTCCAAATCCGACTTTTGACCAGTGACAAGTGGACTACCACAGGATTCAGTCCTGGATCCTCTCCTGTTTGGTACCTACTTTTCTGAAGTACAGACTAACACAAGAGGTCTTTGAATAATGAAGTTTGCAGATGAATGCAAACTAGAAGCCATAATTGAAACTCCTAACGATGTGGACATCCTACAAAAGGGCCTCACTGAGACAGATGCCTGGTGTCAAAGCCATGGCCTCAAGCTCAATGCCAAAAAGTGCATTCTACATGACAAACCTCATTACAAAAGGTTTCTCATCCACAAAAAAGAGGTCATTGTTCCCCTCTACTCTTCACTCATTAGACCCATTATAGAGTACAATGCCCCTTTTGGAATGTACCTCACAAGACATCTACAACAACCGGAAAGGCAGCAGAAATACCTCACAAAGATGCCCAATGCAGATTGTCTCAAAAAACTCCAGCTTTACTCCGTTGCATATCGCCTACTCAGAGGCGATCTCTGCCTAACATACAAAGCTATGTCGAACCAAGAGCTGCTGTACATGCTCCAGTAAAAGAAATCCCAATCCCTCTGGGCTACGCACTCTATGGACCTAAACCTTCTCACCACAATAAACAGAACATGCTGGAGGGATAGAGTCCTGTCCCAGAAACTTCCAATACTCTGGAACAAACTTCCTATCTATATCAAACAAAGTTCCTCATTAGCACTCTTCAAGAAATATCTTGATGATTGGATGGGAAACAGGAAATTCACCCCGGGGATCACCTCTGTGGCTCGGCTTGACAGGGGCACAGGAAAATAATTTACTTGGTTGGCGAAACCCAGGGCACCTTTTTGGCTAGGCTTATACAGGCCCTAGGGCCAATAGCCTTGCACCTACCTATGAACCTATAAACCTATGAAAACGTGGGAGATAGAAAAGATAGACCAGGCTAGGAAGGAATACTGGTTGGCTAACAAAGAAGCTAAGAAAGGAATTGCAATAGTAAAGAACAGGGCATCAGAGACACTCTATCAACTTCTGGAAAGTAAGCCAGTAGATGGCACAAAGAAACTATATCAGATTGCAAGGCAAAGACAGAAAGGCAAATAAGATAGACACCTTTTATAAGGGATGCCAGCAACAAACTGCTCTCCAGTTTACAAGACATCAAAGGTAGACTGAAGGAGTACTTCCCGCAACTTCTAAATGAAAAAAAAACCCACAGAAATTGTACTGCCCCAGATACAGCCTGCAATGAGCAAAAAATAAGAGCCAATCCTAGAAGAAGTAAGGATAGCACTAAGGAAAATGAAGTCAGAGAAAGCAACAGGCTCAGATGAGGTCACAGCAGATATGATAAAGATGCTGGGTGAGATAGGAGAGAAATGGCTCCTGAGGGTACTCATAGATGTGTAGAGAGAAAGGCATATCCCAGATGACTGGTTAATAAACATACTCATGCCAGTGTACAAGAACAAAGGGGACATCCACAACTGTGGGCAGTACAGAGGTATCAGACTCCTTTCACACTGCATGAAAGTTCTGGAGATGGTGATTGATAAATATATACACAGAGTACAAGAATATAAGATGGATGGTGAGCAGTTTCAATTCAGGTTAGGATGCACCACAACTGACCTGATGTTTGCAGTGAGACAAATAGCTGAGAAGAAGCTAGAGATGAGGAAAAAGTCCAACTGGGCATAGAAACATTGGTAGAATTAGTGCAGGCTATGTACAAAAACCCAATTATTCAAGTATGAACAGTGTTTGGCCTCACAAAGGGATTACCAGTGGGAGTGGTTGAGGAGAAGAGAAGTCCGAATGAAAAGGTCAAAGCTAGAATCCGAGGGACTGCAGCCAACTTGCATAGAGTGTCAGGTATAGTCTGTGACAGAAGAATGCCACAGAAACTGAAATGTAAGGTGTATAAGACAGTGGTGCGACCAGTACTACTGTATGGTACAGGAACCTAGGCAGTAAAGGCAGAACAGATAAAGAAGTTAGAGGTGATGGCAATGAAGTGCCTGAGAAAGGTGGTCGGATGCAGTCTGTGGGACAGATGAAGAAATGAAGATGTAAGAGCAAAAGCCAAAGTAGCTCCAATTGTAGAAAAGATCAAAGAGAACAGATTACATTGGTTTGGACATGTGCAGAAAACCAGAAGACAATCTGGTGAGGAAGATTTGGCACAGACGGGAAGAAGGTAAGAGGAAATGACAACGTCCAGTAAAGAGGTGGATGGATTGTGTGAAAGACAGTCAGGCATGACTGTTGAAGAAGGCAGAAATGTGGCATTGAATCAAGAGAGAATGGTGACAGTTAACATGATTCCCCGACCCCATGTAAAAATGGGAAAAAGAGGGCTGATGAGAATGATGAAAACTTGGAATTTCTTATGGTCTAGACCATAAGATCTAAGTTTTGAAACTTCTCACCATTTAAATGGAAATCACTGTACAGCACAGAATGGTTTATTTACCATTTTTCTCACTGTAGTGAGATCTTGAGATTGGTATATTTATTTAGCAGGGGGGTGTTCAGGGGGGCTTTTCCCCTGCAAAAATGTAAAAAAAAAATTTTTTTTGTTTCATTCATTCATTTATTTATTTTTTAATTTTGAAGTTTCAAAACTTCAATCTTATGGTCTCGGTCATGAGAAATTCTATGTTTTGAAACTTTGAAATTTAGAAATAGACCTAGACATATATATATATATATATATATATATATATATATATATATATTATGCATAAATAAATATATATATATATATATATATATATATATATATATATATATATATAGAGAGAGAGAGAGAGAGAGATATGGATAAAGATATATATGATCCAACCTGCCATTGTCAAAATAAAGGATCATAATATATACTCCATAGTCAGTATTATTTAACTCACTCAAGTGCAATATTAAACAAATAACTTTTCAAAAGTTGTTTTGTTTTACTTTAAATAGGGTAGGTAATTTAACTCAGGGGAGGGTATTCTTTTCATATATGAGTGTTGGTAAATGTCTCTGGCCTTTCTTGCATGTATTGGGAGTAGTATTGTATTTGTTAGTTATGTCTATTTCTTTACTTGTATGTGTTGTTTCACTTTCCTTTGTAATCTCAAGAATTGAGCGGATGCACGAAATTTCATTTAGGCTACACGTGTGTAGTAAATGACAATAAAGTTTACTTTGACTCTGACTTTAATATAGAAAATGGGTTTTATTGTTCAATGGTTGTGTGTTTCTCAAGTGATAATTATGGCACACTAAAATATCTTTTATTGTATATATCTGTTGGGCAGATATATAATCAATATAAAACATTAGCAGCATATGCGTGACTGGATGAATGACATCTTTTGAAAGCATTATTTTTTTTGCTCTTACAGTGCAATTTTATTCGCCTGTGCAATTCTGCAGATCACATGGGATAGCAACTTAGGAGCCAAGGGCATCTCTGGGAGACGACATGGCTAATTACAATTAGTCACTTCCCTAGACTCCTTCATTAATACACAGCTTCCCCAGTGAAACTGATCTCCATGCAACAGTACAAATGAAGGGAAATCTGTAGTGCTAGAGTAGTCTCTAAATCAAAAAGACTTACTTTACTTCAATGTGGAAACATTTTGAGATAAGGCTTCTGCTATCATAGGAAGCTTTTCTGAATCCCCCTCCTGCACTAATCTGAGCACTGATTTCTATGGCTTAGTAAATAATAAAAGCTGTCTGTAATTGCAGATGACTACACTAGACCTGTTAATATCACTATTCTGCCAAAAGAGAGGTTCTGCAGCTTTTGGACTACTAAAGGTTATCACATCTGACAATGATCCATCCAAATGTAGTCAGCAATATAGATAATACTGTGTGTAACAAAGCAGTCATCCCAGAAAGATAATCCCAAAGTGTTCAATGGCCAAAGTAATGGCTGAAATATTTGTGCAGAATATAGCCAAGGTTGTCAAAATAGCCACAGTGTTATAAATTTGCTACAGACACTAATTAGTTTACTTAAACAGGAAATTCAGTTCATCCTGCTATGGGGCAACAGCTGCCAATTTGTTTTTAAAGTACAAATTCTGGAACCTGACTGCAGAATGAATACTACAAGGGGATAGAAAAATGAAAAATGAAAAAGTGAGACAGTGCACAAAAAGATAAAATGACAGAATAGGCAGATGCGCAGTGACAGGCAAGAGAACGGCCCTTTTTCCAAAGTCAAACAGGCATGACTAGAAATATTCGAAGAGGAAAACAGATTGTTTTATCCAGAGCCAAGCAAGACTGAGATAATAACTGGGACCTGGTTTACTGTCACAATTGGAATACTCTATCAACAGGCTTTGCTCATTTTCTGGACTTTCACTAGGAAAACTAACACTGCAAGAGATTTTGAAGTAGATGTTCAGTGTGATAATTCTTCACAGATTAATAACACCATAAACGTTCCTAGTAGTCATGAATTTATGCATAAGAGATCAGAGAGAATAGAGAAAATACCTTTTTATTTTGAAGTCTATGAATGCTTTGATGTTACTCAGCCTCATGCTGATATTTCTTTTTTGTGAATTTCAAAAACTTTTTTTCTTTTATGAAATGTGCATATAAAATGCTTAGCATTTAACACTGATCAGCCTTCAAGTCAATGTTGTAACTAATTAAAATATTGTTAAAGTGGTAAATTGACATTTCTGTTCTTTAATTACTGTAGTAAGTGTGTGTGTGTGTGTGTGTGTGTGTGTGTGTGTGTGTGTGTGTGTGTGTGGAGTGTATGCGCGTGTGTGTGGTGTGTGTGTGTGTGTGTGTGTGTGTGCGTGCGTGCGTGTGTGTGTGTGTGTGTGTGTGTGTGTGTGCGTGCGTGTGTGTGCGTGTGTGTGTGTGTGTGTGTGTGTGTGTGTGTGTGTGTGTGCGTGTGTGTGTGTGTTTATATATGGAAGTAATTCAAAATCTTCTTCTTCTTCTCCTTTCAGCTTTTCCTGTTAGGGGTTGCCACAGTGAAACAACAGTCCACAGAACAATTGGCAGTAGAGTTTTATGGGGCTGAGTTGCAAGGCCAGCACCCAACTTTCCACAGGAGGCATGCGCATACACACACTCACACTTAGGGCCAATTTAGAGTGTCCAATCTACCAGTAGCCTGTCTCTGGGATGAAACCAGAGCACCTGGAGGAAGTCCACTTAACTGCAGAGAGGACATGCAGACTCCACACAGAAGGCATCCTAACCAAGAACCGAACTTGACAACCTCTTGTTGTGAAGTGGCACCACCACAGCTGCCACTGACTTGTCTCCAAAACGTAGTGGTCTAAAAACATTTTTTCTGCTTATATCTTGCTATCAATATCCATAGGGAAGAGTTTCAATTTTCTTAGTTTTGGTATCTTTCATTTAGTCTTTTCTTACATATCCTTAGCTGCCATAACCAAATCATTTTTAATCAGTACTCCTAAATTTTTTATTTTTTTATTTTTAACATTTGTTGACCGGGAATGTCCGACTAGGTTCCACAGAGCCTGTTTTCAGCGTACCAATAAATATAGGGCATTGTTTGACCAATTAATGTTTGGGTACATAGCTTCCTTTTTATGTCTTTAATTTATTTTAGTCTATTTTTTCAAATGTTTTGAAACATTTGTACTTATTGTAAGTTAATACATTGGATTTACTATGCATCCAAAACATTACTTTGCCATTGTACTGTTTTATTTTCACTTGTGTATTGCATTCTTGTCTGTTTTCTATGTTTGGTCAGTTTTTGACTCTGGCTGAGACTGACGTTTGTCAGAATCGATCAGTCTACACTAGTAAACATTTTAAAAAATGTATAAACACACACATACACAATTCCACGAAACAGACTTCACAAACAACCCTGATCGGTGCACAGTTCATACTCCTTCACAAAAAAACAAGCAACAACCTTCTTGGGTAGTGTAAGCCAGGGAACCTTGTAGGCTAGGCTTACGTAGGCCCTTGGGCCGATAGCCTAGTACCTACCTATGAACCTATGAACCTATAGTTATAGCCTTGTCTTAACTTCATTAATTTTATATCCCTCCCAAAAATGCAACTGCCTCAGAATATTCCTCAACACTGAGATGTCCTTTTCTGGTTCCATCAGGTACAAAATAATATCATCATCTGCAAATAATAGCAACTATTTTTGAACCCCATACCAATTATATCCTCGAATTCCCGAGTCCCTTATTTTCTTTGCCAGCGGTTAAAAATATAATGCAAATAACAAAAACAAAGGGGGAAAGAGGACTGTATATATTTCAAAATATTAAAGTATTTATGAAGGCTTTATTCCTTCTATATGACATTGTACCCAAAAGTAATTTTCAGATGATTGTGAATGATATTTTGTTAACTGTTTGTTGATAAATTTTTAAACTCACTGAGGAGCTTTTCTCCCCGGGTGTCCACTGAAAATAAGCCAAAAGCTCAGTTGGACTAATCTGGTTAACAAATGTAAAATAAATAAATAAATCAGTCAAAATATTTACTGAAAAAGACATGGATCAAAAAGAATCAAAACCCATAACATCAAATAAATAAATAAAAATAACAGACCTGTGTTTTTTGCAGGGGACCAAGACATCCCCACCCTCAGCTAATTATATCTGCCAATTTTGAGATCACCCTACAGTGAAGAAGGGGCAAAGTCCACAATCTCCACTGTCTGTGATCATGCTCAAACATAGTGCTGGCAGAAGCAATCAAATGAGTCTCAATCTCATCTAAAAGTGTAAAAAAACATAAAAATTTTCAACATTACAAATATTCAATTAGCTGTATCTTTTCCATATATATATATATATATATATATATATATATATATATATATATATATATATATATATATATATATATATGTTCATAGGTTCATAGGTAGGTACTAGGCTATCTGCCCGAGAGCATTTATAAGCCTAGCTGGAGTGTGTCAGCTTTCGTCGCCCCATTGATTAATTAACTGAGCCTCTGTCAAGAAGAGCCAATGAAGTGATCCTAGGGGTGTATTTTCTGTTACCCATCCACTCGTCAAGATTTCTTTTGAAGAGTGTTAGTGAGGGGCTCTGCCTAATGTAGTTAGGAATTTTGTTCCAAAGCATGGGGAGTCTCTGTGACAGGAATCTATCCCTTCAGCATGTTCTATTTATTGTTGTGGCAAGGTTTAGCTCACTAGAGTGAGTGGCTCGCACTGACTTGGATTTCTTTAGGTGGAGCATGTCCATCAGTTCTGAGTTGGACATGGCTTTGTAAGTCAGACAGAGATCACCTCCGAGTAAGTGATATGCCACTGAGTACAGCTGGAGTTTTTCCAGTTGGGCTGCATAGGATATATGTTTGAGACCAGTAATCCTCTTGGTGAGGTACTTTTGTGGTCTTTCCAGCTGTTGGAAGTGTCTTGTGAGGTACATCCCAAACCGGGCATTGTACTCTATGATGGGTCTGATGAGTGATGAGTAGAGGGGCGCTATAACCTCTTTATTTGTAGATGCGAACCCTTTAGTAATTAGATGGGCTACATAGAAGGATTTCCTAACTACTTTGGCAATATGATGGTCAAAGGAGCGATTACTATCTACCTGGGTCCCCAGATCTCTAAGGGGACTGCCACCTATGTGGTAATTCATGGGTGTTTTGTTTTTCCCAAATGGGATGACTGTGCATTTTTTGGCATTTAGCTTGAGACCATGACTTTGACACCAGGTGTCTGTCTCAGTAAGGCCCTTTTGGAGAATGTCCATGTCAGCCGGAGAATCAGTTATGGCTCCCAGTTTGCAGTCATCGGTGAACTTGGTTAGCCATAGTCCTCCTGTAATTGCCTGTACTTCTGAGAAGTATATGCTGAACAGTAGGAGTCCCAGGACCAAGCCTTATAGGACACCACTTGTGACTGGTTCAGAGTCGGACCTGGAGCCCACTATTCTTACCGTGTGAGTTCTGTCCGTAAGCCAGTTAGCAACCCATCTCATGACGTAGGGGTTTATGTTCAGGCTGGTGAGTTTTTCTATAATTCCCGAGTGGGGAATGGTGTCAAAAGCCTTGGCGAGATCAAGGTAGGCTGTGTGAACTACTTTCCCCTCATCTATGGCCTTGGTGACTGCCTCGAAGAGGTCAACCAGGTTTAGTAGGCATGATCTGCCTTTAACAAAGCTGAACTGGGTCGGGTCAAGTGTTTGGACATTCCCAATGTCTTTGTTAATGAGTTCCATGATGATGCACTCCATAGCCTTGCAGACCAGGCTAGTCAGGCTTATGGGGCGATAGTTACCAAGGTCAGTTGTGGCCACTCCTTTGTGGAGCAGAATTACCATTGCTGTGCGCCATTCTATGGGCACATAGCCTGTAGAGAGGCTGAGGTTGAACAGTGTGTTTAGGTGGGGGGTTAGTTCATTCTGTAGTTCATGCAAGACGCAGCCTGGGACACCATCTGGCCCCATTGACGCTGTGCTTTTGGCTTTTGAAAGGGCTATTTTCACCTGTGCATCTGTGATTTCTGGGACACTACACTTTTCCAGTATTGTTGTGAGCCCTTTTGGGGGTGAGAGGGGGGGTGAAGTTTGCACTGACTCTATCTGCCAGGATGTTGGCAATATCAGTGGGTTCAGTATATTTTGTGCTGTTTTGCACTAGCTCAGAGCATATCTGCGAGATTCTTGACATAGCTAAAGAAGGCTTTGTGGTTAGCTTTCAAATCCTTGGCTATTTTTCTTTCGAAGTTAGCCTTGGAGGATTTTATGAGGGACCTTAGTTTCTTACTGATACTGATCAGGGCTGTCTTTCCTTCTTGCGATTTGCTTTTTTTTCTGAACTAGTTTCCTCCTTCTATTGTATAGCCTGTTTATGGCAGGGGTCCACCAGACTGGTTTCCTTCTCTTAGGGGAGTGAGTCTTGGTTTTGCTAGGGATGGCACAATCCATGCATCCTTGTAGGTGCTCATAGAGTGCATTTTTAAAGGTTCATGCATCTTGGGCACTGTTATCCTTTAGCATGGGGGCTGTGAAACTTACCACCTCTGTCTTAAGTAAGGTGAAGTTTGCTATAGAAACGTTTTTTACTGTGGTTTCCTTGGTTGGAGGTGGTGGTGTGGTGTGGACATCCAGAGCGATTAGTTTATGGTCTGATCTAACCAGTGATGGGTTGACCTCTTGTGTGGAACACCTGTCGCCCATGTTGGTGATGACCAGGTCCAATATGTTTTCACCTCTGGTAGGGGTGTTTACCAGCTGATCCAGGGCATTTGAGTTATAAATTCCAGGAAGCGCTGGACCTCGGAGTTTGTACTTGAGTAGTTTTCCCAGTTAATGGTACGGTAATTGAAATCACCCAATATCAGTGTGTTCGGTAGTACCTTCATGTTTTCCAGTGCCTCCAGAAAGGCATAGTGGTGTTCCTGGGTCACGGAGGGTGATCTGAAGCAGGCCACAATTTGCAATGCAGATTTGCCTGATGTTAGTTGCACATGGATGATCTCAGAGGTATCATGCTGCACCACTAACCTGGAGGTTTAGGCATCCTTGATGAATATGGATACACCCCCTCCTTTTGTGTTTTGGTCCATGTTCTGTAGCCGAAATGTGTGGTATGAGTTGTAGCCTGGTAGTGCTGGGGTGCTCTGTGGAGCCTTGAACCAGGTTTCAGTTACTGCACAGATGTCGACATTCTCCATACTGAGAGGTGCTTTGAGCGCGTGCATTTTGAGATTTAAACTCCTGGCGTTGAGTAGCATAACCCTCATTTTTTTATTTGTGCTATTTACGGAGGTGGGTTTGACTTTTGAGCCTTGCCTAAAAAAGGCACTATGGAGCAGCAAGAGCCTTGGCCAGTATTCAAATGCCTAGGGGTGACAGGTGCAAGCAGTCTCTTGTGAAGCAACGTGGCCTGTTGAGCATGTCGTCCCAGGCTGACAGACACTGGATCCCCTTTGAATGACACCAGAAGCTTAGCCAATTGTTGAAATTGATCAATTTTCTTTATACTGTGGTATCATTCTTGGTGAGAGCAGGATGCTACTTAGGGTCAGGGTTATACCCGCCTGGGCTACATGATCAGAGAGCTCTTCCATGTCTCTTTTCATATAGTCCAGGGCGGTATGGCTCAGGTCATTCACAAATAACATGGACAATGACAGTGTCATATTTGTACTTGTTCTGGAGTGACCTGAGTGCTTGTGTTATTTGGCGGATCCTGGCACCTGACAGGCAGCTAACAGTAACCTTCTCCTTGTCCAGCCTAGTGACTGGTATGTCAGTGTGCCTGACTATAGAGTCACCTATTACTAGTGTGTTAGGTATGTTATTTTGCCTTAAGGGCTATGATTGTGTGGCACACTGATTTTGTGTTTTATGTGTTGTCTGGTTTGTGACGGGAGGTGCAGGTTTTTTGGGTGTCTGCTTTGGAGGTCTGTGATGCTTTTGCAGGATTTTATTTATAGCCTCCGAGGATGATTTTGTGTATTTATGTATATTTTTTGCTAGTGCTGGTTTAGTATGTCTATGTGAGGCTGGAGGTGTGGTGCAAGTGTTAACCTTCTCCTCATGACCGCCGGTTCCAGTCTTGTGTGCAGAGAGCTTAGCCTCCAATTTAGCTATATAATTGCATCTCTCGCATATGTTAATGTTTTTTGGCAGGAGGAGAGGGTTGTCTGTGTACATGAGGTAGTTGCAACATTGCCTCAGGATACCCAGGTTCACCAGCTGGACTGGAGAGTATACCTGAAATTGCCCTTTGGTCATACCTGAATAGTAGGGTGAGCTGCTTAGTTGCTTGGTTGGTGAGGGGTGAATAATGAGCCTTATCCTGCCGGGCAACCAAGTGTCGGGGTATATTAGTGCTTGCTATTAGGTCTGAGCAAGTGCTGGACTGTAGGATGCTTTTTAAGTGCTTAGGTTGAGAGTTAGATTACTTTCAAAGGTAAAATTGAAGAGGAGACTTGGTGGAGCCCGGACAAATTTAGCCTTAGCTAACCGGCGCTGCCTGGATGTGCAAAACTGTGCAAATGCAGTTTTTACAGCAGGGAAATGAAATGGAGAGAGATTTTTAGCCCAAAATGGCCCCTAAACTACTAACTTCTGGGCTGGAACCACTCCTCCAGGGACAGATGGCTGTTCAAAGCTCCCTCTCTCACAGGTAAACAGAGAAGCCTCCCAATATCCAAGTAAGCTATGGGCAACTCAAAAAATTGTAACACAGTCCTGAATTCGGCACTAGCCTGAAAACTGGACTATACTAGCTTAGAAAGGTGGGAAACAAGGAAAAACTTTTTTTGAAAAGATAAGGCAAAAACAGTAGAAAAATACACTTAAAACAGGTTTAGATGACTACAAGCAATCAGAAAAAGGATTTTAAACAAATTACCCAATTAACCAGTAAAAAAATCTCAAAACTGAGCCCTGTTCCTATAGTCTTCAATCAGACAAGTTCTAACTGCACACTCCTGCCACTGGGGTGCAGGGGAACCTTCTCCAATAAAGAAGGCTTGGATTAGTGCTCAAGTTATACAAACAAAGCTAGATTCGGCAGGCCTGGATCTAGTCTATGCTACAGCGAACAAGGTGCACCAATTTCAGTAAGAAACAGTTAAAATATGCAGGCACTATAAGCCTTTAACCAGAAATTCCCAGCTCAGAAGGGCAGAATCCAGCCTCTCCTCCCACAAGAGTGCAGACCACGATTCTTCTTAATGTAAAATAACTGGCCTGAAGCCCAAGTGCTTAAACCAGAACTAATACACTTTTAGAATAACAGACACTGAGCCCTCAATTAGCAGTTCCCAACTTAGAAGGATGTAAGGTACCTGTCCTGCCACAACAGTGCAGACCACAAACCTTCTTAATGTAAAACAACTGGTCTGAAGCCCAAGTGCTTAAACCAAAAGGCTTAGAATGATAGCTACACTTTAATCAGGTTACTACCAAGCAGTAATAATTACAATTGAATACTTTTAAGAAGGCCTGGATTAGTGCTCAAGTTATGCAAACAAAGCTAGATTCAGCAGGCCTGGATCTAGTCTATGCTACAGCAAACAAGGTGCACCAATTTCTGTAAGAAACAGTTCAAATATGCAGGCACTATAAGCCTTTAACCAGAAATTCCCAGCTCAGAAGGGCAGAGTCCAGCCTCTCCTCCCACAAGAGTGCAGACCACAAACCTTCTTAATGTAAAATAACTGGCCGGAAGCTCAAGTGGTTAAACCAGAACTAATACACTTTTGTAATAACAGACACTGAGCCTTCAATCAGCAGTTCCCAACTTAGAAGGATGTAAGCTACCTGTCCTGCCACAACAGTGCAGACCACAAACCTTAATGCAAAGCAACTGGTCTGAAGCCCAAGTGCTTAAACCAAAAAGCTTAGAATGATAGTTACACCGAGCAGTAATAAATGCAATTGAGTACTTTTAAGATGACGCAAAAGCAAAATACAGTAGGAAGAAACAAAAATACAGCAAATGCAGATGAAAAAAGTGCAAATTTTTTTTTTTGAGTGAGCAAATGGCATGGACCCAGGAGGAGTATCCAAATGCAAATTTACAAGAGGGGTGGGCAGTTTCAAATCCACCAAGGTTAACAACAAACCCAAAGCAGGGAGGGTGTATATGTGAGTGTGAGTGTGTGTGTGTGTGTGTGTGTGTGTGTGTGTGTGTGTGTGTGTGTGTGTGTGTGTGTGTGTGTGTGTGTGTGTGTGTGTATATATATATATATATATATATATATATATATATATATATATATATATATATATATATATATATATATATTATATCATCATCATCTTCTTTCGGCTGTTCCCATTAGGGGTCGCCACAGCAGATTACCTGTTTCCATTTCTTCCTGTCCTCTGCATCTTGCTCTGTCACACCAACCACCTGCATGTCCTCTCTCACCACAACCACAACCTTATCTTAGGCCTTCCTCTTTTCCTGTTACCTGGTAGCTTCAACCTTAGCATCTTTTTCCCAATATACTCAGCATCCCTCCTCAGCACATGTCCAAACCAATGTAATCGTGCCTCTCTGGCTTTGTCTCCAAACCTTCCAACCTGGGCTGACCCTCTAATATATTTATTCCCAATCCTGTCCACCCTCGTCACACCCAGTGCAAATCTTAACATCTTTAATTCTGCCACATCCACCTCAAACTCCTGCCTTTTTGCCAGTGCCACTGTCTCCAACCCATATAACATAGCTGGTCTCACTATCCTCTTGTAGACCTGCTCTTTCACTCTTACAGGTACTCGTCTGTCACAAATCACAAATCAAAGTGTCACAAATCACTCCTGACACTCTTCTCCACCCACTCCATCCTGCCTGTACTCTCTTCTTCACCTCTCTTCCACACTCACCGTTACTCTGAACTATTGACCCCAAGTATTTAAACTCATCCACCTTCGCCACCTCTACTGCTTGCATCCTCACCATTCCTCTATCCTCCCTCTCATTCACACACATATATTCTGTCTTAGTCCTGCTGACCTTCATTCCTCTTCTCTCTAGAGCATATTTCCATCTCTCCAGGGTCTCCTCCACCTGTTCCCTACTCTCACTACAGATCACAATGTCATCTGCAAACATTATAGTCCACGGGGACTCTGGTCTGATCTCGTCTGTCAACCTGTCCATCACCATTGCAAATAAGAAAGGGCTCAGAGTTGATCCTTGATGTAACCCCACCTCCACCTTAAACGCATCCATCACTCCCACCGCAGAACTCACCGCTGTCACACTACCCTCGTACATATCCTGTACCACTCTTACATACTTTTCTGACACTCCTGACTTCCTCATACAATACCACAACTCCTCTCTAGGCACCCTGTCATATGCTTTCTCTAAGTCTACAAAAACACAATGCAACTCCTTCCGACATTCTCTGTACTTCTCCATCAACACACTCAGAGCAAAGATCACATCTGTAGTGCTCTTTCCTGGCATGAAACCATACTGCTGATCACTAATCATCACTTCCCTTCTTAACCTTGCTTCCACTACTCTTTCCCATAACTTCATGCTGTGACTGATCAATTTAATCCCTCTGTAGTTACTACAGCTCTGCACATCACCCTTATTCTTAAAAATCGGTACCAAAACACTTTTTCTCCATTCCTCAGGCATCCTCTCACTTTCCAAGATTTCATTAAACAATCTGGTTAAAAACTCCACTGCCATTTCACCTAAACACCTCCATGCTTCCACAGGTATGTCACCTGGGCCAACAGCCTTACCATTCTTCATTCTCTTCATAGCTATCCTTACTTCCTCCTTGCTAATCTATTGTACTTCATGATTCACTATCCCTACATCATCCAACCTTCTCTCCCTTTCATTCCCTTCATTCATCAACCCCTCAATGTACTATTTCCACCTCCTCAACACACTCTCCTCGCTAGTGAGTATGTTTCCCTCATTATCCTTTATCACCTTTACCTGCTGCACATCTTTCCTAGCTCGGTCCCTCTGTCTAGCCAATCGGAACAGGTCCTTTTCTCCCTCCTTAGTGTTCAACCTTTCATACAACTCTTCATATGCCTTATCCTTAGCCTTTGCCATCTCTCTCTTTGCCATGCACCTAATCTCTTTATACTCCTGTCTACTTTCTTCATCTCTCTGACAATCCCACTTCTTCTTTGCCAACCTCTTTCTCTGTATACTCTCCTGTACTTCCTCATTCCACCACCATGTCACCTTTTCGTCCTTCCTCTGTCCAGATGTGATACCAAGCACCTTTCTAGCTATCTCCCTTACTAGCTCTTCTGTAGTTACCCAGCTATTTGGTAACTCTTCACTGGCACCCAGTGCCTGCCTTAACTCATCCCTGAACTCCACCTCACAATTACCCTTTTTCAATTTCCACCACTTGATCCTTGGTTCTCCCCTCACACTCCTCCTTCTCTTCTTGATAACCAACATCATCCTACAAACCACTATCCTATGCTGCCTAACTACACTTTCTCCAGTCACCACTTTACAGTCTCCAATCTCCTTCAAACTGGCCCTCCTACATAAGATATAATCCACCTGTGTGCATCTTCCTCCACTCTTGTATGTCACCCTATGCTCCTCCCTCTTGTTAAAATATGTATTCACCACAGCCATATCCATCACACACACACACACACACACACACACACACACACACACACACACACACATTTATATATATATATATATATATATATATATATATATATATATATATACACACACAAAGCACTAATTATGGAAAGGCGGACTGCGGTGGTGTTGCTGCCGTAGCGTCGTCGCCTCACAGTAAGATGTTGTCCTGTTCGATTCTCACATAGAGCGTCTTCTGTGTGGAGACATGCGTGAATGGGTGTATCTTCATTGAAGGTTGTGCTTCAGGGCCGGCAAAACGGCACGTAAAAATCTACTGCCAATCATTAGCGGACCAGAGTTCCGCTGTGGCGACCCCTAACGGGGAAAAGCCAAAAGACACAACTAATTATGGAAAGCTAAAGTTAAATGCCTTATGCTAGATTTAAATCCTATTCAAAAAAAGAGGTTGTGGGCTTGTGTAGTGCTGTAAAGTACATCCCGAGCTGCCTCAAGGCTGCTATGACAAGGTCCCATAAAACATCTGGTTACTAAAGTTGCTTATTATTTGAAAGAAATGAGAGACTGTCATCCTGTAACTGATGACTAGGATATTATCTGATTGAATCCAATGGCCAAGCAGACTTCAGGATTCATGCTTACTGCAAAGACTCATTCCATGGTCTAATATTAGACTGGGTATAAACAAGAAAACGAAATGGCTTTTGTCAAGGCAACTTACCAGGAAAAAAATTCAAAAATAAAGCTCCATGCCTAATGTATGAAGTGAATTGCACAGCTGCAACTTTTTAACAGTCTGACTTTTGATGACTGTGCATCCAATTATTCTGAGGTGTTACTCTTTTCGAGGACTGAATCCATACCTGTTGAATACATCTTGTTTGATATTACACTTCATTGCAATTAACAAAAGCACATTCTTTCTGTGCAATGTTGCCATGCATGGTCCATAAACTTAAATGCTGAAGTACTGCCTGCATAAATTTGTGTCACTTCCTGATCCTCAGACAGAACAGTACACTTCCAGTTCATGAATTATATGCTCCTATCTTGTCCTTTGTAAGAAATATGGAATGGGTTCTGGATTATGTCTTTACAGAGATCATGGATTCTATCCTAAACAATGCAGATAATTGTTCATAGGCCTCTAGATGCATAGGATTCATAAAAGTCTCAAGATTATTTAGTCTAATGACCATGAATGCCTTGCCAGTACCCACCTTCAGGCTTTACCTAATTTCTTAAAGAGGGTTCATCTCAGAGTAAATATGAAAGTACCCAACCAGCTATCAAGGTTTGGTCTGAAGTTAGATATTGAATCACACTGAATCACATTGCTTTGCTTGTAGAGGAAGGTTGTTCCAGACAAGGAGGAAACACTAGGTGATGACTGTCTCACCATCATGTCTGTCCTGTCTGACTTACTGAGATATAGCTGCTCAAGGGCCCCTTGCTCTCTTATGGTGTGGCAGGCAAGGAACAGATCCCCCCAGGTGTCTATTAGACACAGTGTATAAGGGAAAGGGCTTTCAGCCTCATTAGATAACTATGGCTTTTAAGACCATATATCCTTCTGGCCAGGAAACTCTGGAGCTTTGTGAGTGTTAATAAGTCAGATAAGATAAATCCCAAAGGGAGTATTGTGCTGTATAATGGTCTGATAAGTGCTTTATATAAGAAATAATAACATCTTTGGATCTGGACAAAATACCTTTGGCAGTTTTACTAAGTAGAAGGGTTTGGGGAGGAAACTAACTCCCCAAGTTCCCAGGTCCCTATAAGGCAGTATTGTTAATACTACATGTCATGGATAATTGTTTGCAAAATAAACAATGCTACATTTTTATCATTCAGTCTAAACGTATTATCTAGGTATTAATAAGGGTAATCACTTTCTGATGGGTACAGATATCTGTTTTTTTCTTTCACAGAAACACAGAGTTTGAAGTCTTCTGTAAATTGCTTTATCCAGTGGTCCTCATTGTCAGTTTTGAGAACAGAGAAGTAGATTTTGAACAGGAGATGATCTGGTACAAACCCCAGGGAGACTCCACTGGTTACCTTAGCACATTTGAAGAGGCACCTGAAACACAGACTATGTGAGTTCTGTCTTTCAGACAGTTGGCAAACCATCTTACCGTATATGTAACTGTGTATAAGGCAGATAGTTTCTTCACAGTTATGGTACTGAAAACTGTAGCCAGATCTTGAAAAACTATACAAACAGCATGGCCATCGTCAAGAGCTTTCTGGTCATCTTGAAGAAGTTCACAAGATCTAATAGGCATGATCTCCCCTTGATGAAGCCAAATTGTTGTGGGTCATACTTAATCAGAGGTCACCACCTCAACAACCTGTATGATACTGAGAATAAGAACATGATTTGAGATGATCAGTGCAGTTCTTATTATGTTGACCTTCATTTTCTTGGTAACAAAACACTGTAGGCATCCATGTTATGTCAAGTGTTTGGAAAGGTATATACCAAAAGGGGGTACTCAATAACTGCCTAATACAGTGGAATGATCATAATTATGTACTAGGGAACCATACCCTTACTAATATGCTGAGCAATGAAAAAATAATTCTTACAATAGTAGATGCATGGTGACTGAAGAACAGTTCACTGTCTACATGCGTGCTAAGGTCCCTAACTACTAGATTGATATTCAGGGTTGTGTTATCAATGTGATAGTTGCAGGGGGTACCGTGTTTACCAAAGTATACTGCAATACATTTTTTGGGATTTAGTTTTAGTCCACGATTTTGTCACCAGCTATCTGTATGGGAAAAACCCTCTTGAAGGATGTTGGTGTCCTCTGGAGAGTTAATAATGGGCATAGTTTCCAGGCATCTGCAATCTTGGTGAGCCACAAGTCAGTAACATTGACTTTGACCTTCAGGAAGTAAATGCCAAAGAGTCATGGCCCTAAAACAGAGCCCTGTGGTACACCACCAGTGACAGGCCTGTTCAAAGAGATGGAGCCAACCACCTTAATTTCCAGGATTTTGTTTGTGATCCATTTTCCTAGCCATTGAGTTATATAGGGATTGACATTTATGTGGGAGAGTTTATTAACAATATTTGAGTGTATAATGGTGTTAAATGTTTTAATGAGATCTAGATATGTGGTGTGTATTGACTTTCCCTTATCCTTTGCTTCAGTGACCTTCTCAAAGAAGTCAACCAGGTTGAGTAAGCAGGATCCGTCCTTGACAAAACTGAATTTGCTTGAGATAAAAGAATTTAGATTGGGTATGTCCTTGTTTGTTAATTTCATAATGATTCTTCCATAGCCTTACAGATGATACTCATCAGATTTATGGATCTTTAGTTAACTGGGTCAGTGGAAGTTCCACTTTTGTGGTGGGGAATGATCATTCCTATCCTCTATTTATCCAGCATATGTCCTGTTTGGAGGCTGATATAGAATAAACTCTGAAGGGAGTCTAACAGGTGTTGTTTCAGGCTAGACACCAGACATCAGGTATGTCATTTGGCCCCATACAAACAGTGTTATTGGCCTTGGATAGTGCCTTGAGGACTGGTCTTTGGGAAGTTTAGAGACGGTGGGGTAGATGTGGGTATGTGATCTCGGAATGTTTGGGGGGTGGCTCTGGTGAAGCTTGAACTAAATGTATCCACTAGTAGATTGGCTATGTCCTCTGGGTCTGCACAGGTGGTGTCATTTATTATTAACGTTGTGCAGTGCTGGGTATTGTTTCTGAGGTTTCTGTCATACTTAAAGAACACATTGTGGCTTTGTGGTTGTCTTTAGTCTGTGTGTATATTTTACCTCATGTCTGGTTTTGATTGATTTGATCAAGGACAGGATTGCCCTGTTAAGTTTAACAAAAACATTTTTGGCATGCTGAGAGTTTTTTCTACTATTGTAGAACCTGTTTATATTTCAGTTTCACAATTTGGGTTTGTTTTTAAATTTGGCATTTTATTTACTTCAGAGGGGACAGATGTCTCTATGCAGCCATTTGCATGAGTGTGATACAGGGTTTTGTTAATGGTAATTTAGACATGAAGGAGTTCCAGGTCATGATACTCTCTAACAAGTTGGGAGGGGGCACTTTGTTTAATGAATATAGAGATTCCCCTTTAGTGCCCTTGTCTAGGAGAGTGGACCTGAATGAGTGGTAAGCATTGAATACTCGGATGGATGAGGTACTTTGTATGAACCTGAAATAGTTCTCTATGACAATGCATATAATCTATTCATTTTAGGTTAAGGGGTGCATGCAGGGAGTGGAGTTTTCTGTTCAGGCTCCTAGTGTTGAACAGCAAAATCTTTACATTATCTGGATTCTGTTTTGTGGTATTAGATGGTTTTGGAGACTGCCATTGTCTGAAAAAGTCAGTGTGGTAGACAAGGTTTCAGACAATATATAAAAAGCTTGGGGATAGAGCTACAGGCCAT